>NC_055976.1:2444634-2744634 GCF_018492685.1 Alosa sapidissima
CTGGTTTCCTTGCACTAGCCATTTCGTCGTAGCCTATTCTGTCTGTTTGTAAAGCGCAAGTTTTGGTCAATTTCTGTAAAGAAACAGTGCCACCTATAGGCCTGGGGTGTGAAGTAACGTGTTGAGTCGTGTTGAGATGGATCCGTTTGGACGCAAATATCCTTGATACGGTTCCAGGGAAGACGGAGGAAAAAAAGATCAGTTTGGTACGTGTGGACTAGGCCTTAGTTGCTGGAAGGCCTGTTCGCATTCTTTAGTCCACTTAATGGGGGCATTTTGCTGGAAATGGAAACTATAAAATGCAAAGGGGAAGGCAGTTAGAGAAACCTTCAATGAAATGTTGATAATACCCCACACAGCTGAGAAAGGATCTGACTTGACGTACGGTGTGAGAAACTTCACACTACTGTACCACTGACACTTTTACAGGATCTGCCACCACCCCATCATAACTGCCATTGGAGCCATTTGCATTTCTTCAGCTGTAGTCTCAATCTCATCTCTAATAATATTAATAGATTAATTTGCTCAAACACCTAGGGCCTCATTTATAAAAATGTTGCGTAGAAACCATCCTTCGTTTGATCTTAGAGAATTTCTGAAATGATCGTATGTGTGATTTAGAGAAAACGAACGTACGCACGTTTAGGGTTGCTAAAATTTAGAACTGAGCTAGAAGTTGGAAACTTTCCATGGGAATTAACAGGAATATACAGGAATTAATGGGAATAAATGGGAATTAATGGAAATAAACTGGAAAATGTATATATGACAAGTTAGACTATAACAGGGCACTTAAATGTAGTTGCAGCATAATATTAGTTAAAACAACCTGATTTAATGTAAATTCAGTCAAATTTCTAACCTTCACATACATCACATAGGCTACACACAACAATCAGCATAGGCTACTATACAAATAGGAAACCTATGGTGCACTCATGCACATTGGAAAAATAATTTCCCCAGTGAAAACGTCATTGTGAATGTCATCTCATGTGGGAATAACTGGTAGGAAACTGGGGGAAGTTTGCAAATAGAGTTGCCCAGTGTGGGCAGTGTCGTCACTTTTGTCCTCATTCAAATGGGAGAACATAATTTTGCATAAGCTCTAACGCGACAGTTAATAATCATATGGTCATGTTGCTGGTCTGATTTAGCTTAATACTTTACAAATAATCAAAGTCTATGAGGTTTGGGGTGATATGCTGTGTCATTGTTTTTTATAATCATTTTATTTGTTTTAGCATTTTCTGGGATTCTGACTGGACAAAGCGGTAGTCAGTCATGTTCCGACTAATTGGGATTTACTGCAGGTACCTATGGCAGGAGGCCACTCACTGGTGGTATTCCACTTTTCCTCTCCTGAGTGAGTATCGCTAGATTAGCGATACTCACTCAGGAGAGGAAAAGTGGAATACCACCAGTGATATATATATATATACACTATATATACAGGGTGTCTGCGCGGTATTAAAAGATAGTAAAAAGGCCCTTGAAAGGTACTAAAAGGTAACAAACGCAATTTGACTTGGTAGTACATTTTTCATCACCACCTGAATATATAATGAGTTTCCATTTTTTGCTTAATATTTGTGTCTACATGTTTTAACTTCATCTAGCCTAATTATACGGTGCTAACAGGACCTGAGTGAGTTGGAGTTAGCAATGAGCCACAGGTGAACTGGGTGATAAGGAAGGCGGCCAAGGGCCCGATGGTAATTGTAAAGCAATTTACAAAAGATTCACTGAACAAAAATGCTGATGTGGTACATGAAAATTTAGCTAAAAATGTGGAGAATGCAATGGAATCAAGAATTTTGGTCAATGTGGAGGGACAAGCCAGCAGCAGAGCAAATGCTCAGCAGAGCGACAGAGAAAAAAATATGCACGTTTAAAATAACATTTTGAGTTGCGTGTCCCAAGTCCCGACAAAAGCCTGTCGGAATACTAAAATGTCCCAGTTTACACCAACCACTATTATAGCCCGATCATTAACTAAACCCATGTAGAAAGAATGGGCCTATAGCCTAAAGTGTCCGGCTAAAGTGTCACACTTATACCTTATTACAGGTAGTAAGTGGTGCTTTGCATAAACATCACCCCCCCAAAAAAAGGGTTGCTGCTTGATGTTAAACTCCTTATTATAGGCCAAAAAGGGTTACTGGCACGACCGTCTCAAAAGGAGGTGGCCACCCCCAGAAAACAATGCTGAGGAAGACCTGATGGAGAGAGCAAACAATGCCGAAAACATGAATAGAATCAAACATTGCGCAGCTCACCTCTTCACTTTCAGAAGGGTTCTGAGACAAATAATGCAACCCATGAGAATACAAACCCCATACTACCCACATCTCCAAGCCAGCACATATGCCTATCCACAGCTACATTCACCCTCACCTCCACCCCTACATGTGCGATCACACACAGTCTCCCCATCTTTATCGACCACACCATATCCTGCTCAGGGTTACATGCAATCTCTCATAGCAGATGACATTGAGCCATTTGAGTAGGCTCTACATTTCAATGCTGTTGTGTTAGACATATGCCAGTACATACACTGAAAAAAGTGATATTGACCTTTAGTAAATTTCTACTAAATTAAACTGTATATATACTCAATTTATTTGTGCTTTGCAAAAACGCATTTCAGATAAGTAATATCTGCATGAAAAAAAAGGTTTTGCTTTAGAGGGGGTGCTGCGAATGCGTCAATTGTCCTCCATTTCGCAATCGGTTCCGTTGGCTTGAAGAGATCTGCATGTGAAACCTTCGTTTCACATTTAAATTCAAGCCAAAGTATCTGTGTTTTTGGGCTCGGTTTTTATCTCTTTATCTCTCTCTTTCTTTCTCTCTCTCTCTCTCTCTCTCTTTCTTTCTCTCTCTCTCTCTCTCTTTCTCTCTCTGTCTCTCTACTTCTCTGATTCACTACTGCTGTTGCTCCCCATTTTGCTTCGCTTCATTTGGCTGTAACTACTGAATTTAGTTTAGCTGTAATTGCAAGAAAATATTAAGCAAATTCAACTAAATCTACATGGCCGGATGTAGATAATCGAATTGAGTGCAACCCCCAGAAAACGTATGTAACGTATGTAAAATAAATGTATTAATTTAAATTGCATGTATTTTTTTCAACAAACTCACAATAGGTCAGCTTTAGCTGAATGAACATTGCACAACAAACTGCAATTTTAGACATGCAATGTACTGTAAGGCCTTGAAAATGGTAAACAGCATGAAAAAAAAAAACTGAACATACCTCGTAGCCTACAATTTGACAAGCCCACCCTTCTTACTCTTTTCCCCTCGGTTTCATTACAATTAGTTTGGTAGCAGTTTTTCTGTGTGGTGGGCTGGTTTTCCCGATCTAACTGCATGGTGGTCAGCATGCTACTCTTGTCCATTTTCTCTTTGCTAAGTTTGTTTTTTGACATCCTAGCTGGCCCCTTTAGCTTTCACTATAAGTGAGCAAGCAAAAAACGATCTTGCTCAAAACTCCACCGATTAACATCATTTTGCTCTCAATGAATTGTTTGAACTTGTTAACTACCATAAATAGACCCTACTGTAGGTTGTTTTTACTCCGGAGTTACGCTATAACGGCTTAGCCACTATATACTCTGTATATTTTTATTAAAGCAAGACCATTAACAGGTAGAACAAATATTTCAGACAGGCTACACCGTTCTAGACCGGTAGACTAAAGCAAAGGAGAGAACTTGAAAGAGAGAACTTGTTTTTTGAAGATCTACTTTTATTGGCTAATCCCTTCGCCTTCACAGCTTCCTTAGCTTTCCTGAGCATAGCTCAACTTCTTGATGCACCGCCTCCATAGGAAATCCATTGACTAGTTGCACGAAAGGCTCTCGGTGAGCTTGTTTGTTTCCTGTGGAGCCAGGTATGTTTGAACCTGCAGCTATTCTGAATGTAATTACTGTCTACACATCCTTCTTTATCGTAACATGCTGATTTACTAGGTGCAACACCCAACCTGGTACGGGACACTAATTACATTCAGAATAGTGACATTTGGCGACAATCAGAGACACCTCTCTGATTTCCAATAACAAACACCTGTTTCACCTGTTTGGCCTCCAGTGATTGTTGCCCCCACCATGATGGCAGCACTATGTACAGTCCCAGGGACTAGGACTAATGTCTACATCTGTATTGAAGCGTATGTAATTTAAAAGTTTGGCTGGTCCTGCAACTTATAGTCAGGTGCTTCTATATAAAAAAAAAATATAATTTAACACGTTTTTAAATGTTAGTCAGTAATGAATTGACATGAACCCTACATGAAACAATACCATCTACAGCCGCGAGAGGGCGCTCTAGGCATGTGAAATGAGATCGGGAGCTTGGTGAACTTGCGACAGGTCAGACATTTTTTTGTATTTAAGCCCAAAAGTTAGAGAGGGTTCGGGGGTGTCACCAACAGGAAAATGTATTAAATATTATTGGGTTACACTTTACTTGATAGCATCGACATAAAAGTGACATGATACTGTCATGAACGTGTCATAAACAAGTCATAAACGTTTATGACATAACACTTCTGTTATTAAGCGACATTCGTTTTTTGTCATAACAAGTTAGGGTTAGGATTAGGGTTAGAGTTAGGGTTCATGTGTCATGACAGTGTCAGGTCACTCTTATATCGATACTGTCAAGTAAAGCGTTACCAAATATTGCTTTACTGTACAATTACCATCGGGACCTGGCTGCCTTCCTCAGTTTGCTGCCATTACTTGCTCTGCTGCCGGCTTGTGCCTCGATATCGCCCAAAATGCTTGATTTCATTACGTTCTCTCATTTTTTTGCTAAATTTTCATGTACCACATCAGCATTTTTGTTCAGTGAATCTTTTGTAAATTGCTTTACAATTACCGTTGGGCCCTCTTCCTACTCCTTCGTCTTCATTAACATTCCAGGTAGAATTCTCAATCTTTTTGGCCTCTATGTGTCCAGTTACAGTCTCTGTCTTGGTCTTGGATTTTGTGAAAAAAAATTCTAAATAAATGCGACTTATCCGCAGTGCGACTTACATAATGTTTTTTTCCTCTTCATGATGCATTTTTTGACTGATGCGACTTATACTCCGGAGCGACTTATAGTCTGGAAAATACGGTAACTGAAAGTATCAAAATAGCCATTTGATGTTAGGAAGGTGGTTAGTTTTAAACTATAAGTATAAGTATATATACTTTTTTGATCCCGTGAGGGAAATTTGGTCTCTGCATTTAACCCAATTGGTGAATTAGTGAAACACAAACAGCACACAGTGAACACACAGTGAGGTGAAGCACACACAAATACAGGCGCAGTGAGCTGCCTGCTACAACGGCGGCGCTCGGGGAGCAGTGAGGGGTTAGGTGCCTTGCTCAAGGGCACTTCAGCCGCGGCCCACTGGTCGGGGCTCGAACCGGCAACCCTTCGGTTACAAGTCCAGAGTGCTAACCAGTGGGCCACGGCTGCCCACAAACACTATTGTTGAATCATTTCTTTATGGATTTCATAGTGGATCTGAAGTTTGTATTTACACCATTTTCTTTCAGTCTTCCTACAGTATACTCTCTTTTTCAAAGCTGGAATTTGTTTCCATGGTGCTTTCTGTTTGTCAGTCAGTTTGTTTACATGCACAGTGTGGATGGAGCTGCTATCCTTGTCCCAGTGTACAAGCACAGGGGTGAAACCAATTGACTGAAGTATGCCCGACTAGGTGATGCAAATGCCTTTTTAGCTTGTAAGTATTTAGCCTGTTCCGGTTGACCTATTGCATTACAGACCAACAAATCAGCTGGTGACAGGTAACAAAGGTACCGCTCTGTTCCCATCTATGTTACCATCTGTCTTCTTCCTCTGAGTCAAAGCCCGGGGAGGAAATTGTAGAGCATGTGTAGACCGCATAGGCCAATTTCAGTCCGATTGAGTGTATACATGCAAGAGTTATGCAACTTTCAATCACATTATCTGGGTATGTTCTATTGAGTCTGACGGATAATTTATGATTTTCAGTGTGTCTCTGTTTCAGATTGTGCAGATGAGTGTTGGTTTAGCCGAGTTGTTGATTATCAACTTCTTCTGTCTGTACGGCAGAGTTGTGAAGTAACGAAGTACAAATACTTTGTTACTGTACTCAAGTAGATTTTTCAGATATTTTTACTTTACTATTTATTTTTGAGGTGACTTTTTACTTTTACTCCTTACATTTTAACACGAAAATAACATTTTATGAATATAACATTTTACAAAACTGGCTCGTTACTTTAGTTTAAAATAATTTCAGTGGAGTTACTGTTATTATTTTTTGCGTCATCAATAGCGGATGGGAATATAAGTTGCACTTGACGCACCACTACTAGATGACTCGACAGATTTGGGCGGCATTCATTCGCGACAAATCATTGCAGCTTGATGGCAGTAACGTTAACGTTAGCACATAGTAGTATGTCTCAATTAAATTTAGTCACCTCTTCTTGCCTTTGGTGCTTCCCTAACTTCTAGCTGCAGTGTAGCCTATATCCTTAGCAATGCAGCATTGGGTCTTGATTTAGCGGAGGTTAAACGCAAGTAAACACAGTTTACCCACCTCTGAAATTTCAGAAATAGTTTATCCACCTCTCGAAAGAGTTTATTCACCAATTACAACTATTAACATTTAAAAATGGTAAACACTGTATTATCCACAATAACAATATGTACACTCATCAACACTCTATGAACCACTTAATGCCACTTGTATTGTTATAAACATTGGACAATAACCTCCACTATCATCAAACGTGTTCTGAATGCCTTTTCTAAAAATCTGATACCACATGGCGCAGTCCACCTTACCGTGATCACAGAATTCATAGTTTACCCATCTCTTATTTTACCACTACATTCCTGGTCTTGAAATATTCACAGGAATCCATAGGAATTAAATATTCATGTTGTTTTATCCAATATTAGTTGTGCAGATAGTCCATCTTATACACACCCATGAAGCCAACAAAATAAATGCAAAAATAGAGACTTTTGTGTAATTATTCCATTTTGTGTAGTCATTCAGTACAATCTTATATTTGGATTGTATGTCATGACATACAATCCAAATAGTCTACAAGAAACCTCAGAAATGCATACTTTTATTGTCAGTATGCATTTTGGGTAATTTTATGCATTTTATGAACTTATATTTCCCTGAAATATTTATTAAATAATTGTTTTTAAAGTATTTTTGCATGGATTCTACTTCTTAAATATATGTATATTTTAAAATATCACGTACCCCCTGGAGTGCCTTCACGTACCCCCATTTGAGAACCACTGGTCTAAAGTACTCATTTTTCATTCTATATTGATCTACTTTTGCACACAGCTTTGTTCAGTTCAGTTGTGTTTCTAAAATCATATCAAGTGACCTAGAGGGCTGAAATGTGATCAGTTCAGAGATGCTTGTTATCCGGCAGAAATAAAAAAATAATAGGGCCTATTCTAGGCTCTGTAACTCTGTGCCAGTGCTTCCTAAGAAACTACAGGATCTTAGCTTTCTAAAGATGTCCAGCATTTGATGGTAGGCCAAAAGAACACACTGAAGTAGGCGGTGCAATGTTGGTGGGAAAGCTTAGAAATGGCCCAACAGGTTATGGGAAGATTTAAAAAGAGAGACTGGCACTCTTGCACTCTAGTAACATTTGTGTGGTCCAGGTACCGTTGCATAAAAAATGGTTGTCATTCACAAGACTACTTTTACTTTTATACTTTAAGTAAATTTCTAAGCCTGTACTTTGCTACTTTTACTTGAGTAAAGAAGTTAAATCAGTACTTCTACTTTTACCAGAGTATTTGTACTTCTACTTGAGTACGGGAAGTGAGTACTTTTGCCATCTCTGCTGTACGGCTACTGAGAGCTTATCAGAGGGTCGGCTCAAGGTCAGGCCAGAGAGAAAGAGACTCTTAGGAACACCTAAGCCTAAGAGAACTGACCACAACTGGTTCAACTTTGGCTACTCTCAACCCAGCTCTGCATACTTTAACTTCTTCCTTTTAAAGGCTTCTTCCATCACATCTTCAAAGGGAATAGTTAGGCTTGATAAAATAGGCACTCACACTCAGAATACACCACCAGCATACACACCATCACAGCAATACAGTGTGGAACTTGCAGTTGCCTTCCAACATCAACCAACAGTTTCTTATCCCATGCTTTGCCCAGATGTGCACTTTTCTGTCCCTCTTCTACAATTGTCTTCAATCTACTGTCCCTGTCATTAACCAGTAAAGAGTTAACCTCAGCTCCCTTGCTCTTAAACAAACATGGCAGTAAGTTAAAAAGCTGATTATGTCTCCAGGTGTAGCGACCCTGGGTCAGGCTAGTTTTACATCCATCCAGACCCATTCATAACTTGCAGCTTCCGTCTTCACCAACCCACTGACTGAAGTTCTGTGGAATTGGAAGAACATCATAAGTAACTCCTACAATGAATTTAATGTAGTTAGCATCCATATGTGGTTACCTTCCTCTTCTCAACATCATGCTAGTTCATCCATTACCCTTGTTTTGTTTGAGACAGTGCTGTTGATTGAGTTTTGGTATTCCTTTCACAGTCCCCCAGTTACTAAGTATTTACCTAATAAATACATGGTTAATTAGAGTATGTTATTAGGTCATTACCACAGGAAACATGAAAGGGAAATACAGAAAACTGCACCTGAAATATTAAGAAACAGCTCTATATCATAAAACACTATAACCAATAAATTAAAGAGCATTATTGGGTAGTTACCAGGTTATATGCAGATACACACAGAGAAACTACAGAGCAAATACCAAGACAAACCTACACCCAAATGTTCAAAAGAAACCAGTACTGTGCACCTAAGCGAAGCTAACCTTGGTTGGTTGCCACGCCAAAGCCCCGCAAATCACATTAATGTTTTGTTTGCATTTATGATGTAGACTGTTATTGAAATGTGAATGTGACAGTCAGTGTATATATTATCTATTTTCCAGCTAATTTTTAAATGGTAATGTTTACTCTTTCAACAAGTCAAAACAAAATAATGTAAATGTTCACAAAAGCGATGTATATAAACTGGAAATGAAGTAAATCATAACAGCTATCATACTGTTTAGAACAGTGAATCCATCTGTTGAAAATAGTACTACTGCAATTGGATTGTTTTCATATGTATACAGTATGTGGTGAGTATATGTTACTCACCATATATAACATTAAGTCATGATACATGTAATGTATTTATTTTTACAACCTGAATAACCTAGTTCATAAGACAATTATTTGACACATTTCCAAAATAAACATGCATTTGTGTATTTATTTTTTATCAAAGCTCCAACAAATATTAGTTGTTGCTTTCATTGGCCTAACTCTGCTTACTCACAACACTGATCTCACTCTCTCATCCCCGACGCAAGCTATGCAAAAACAAGCCAGTGAAGAAATAACAGAATAATTGTTCTCTTGGCTGCCAAATTCCTTTGCCAAATGCTCCCCTTTTCAAGCTCTCATTAGCAAACAGCTGACATTACCAAACACACCACTTTGTCAAATGTCAGCTTGAAAGACAAACAGTTTAAGTTTCATAGTAAAGCTTTCCACAGATCTTCAAACCTAATGCAGACATTACCCTGAGCCACTCCCAGAGATAAACTCAGCTGAAGAATTTAGGCCAACCCAGTCCCTTTACAGCTCAAGCACGATCTCTCATACTCCTCCAAATATTCACCATCACTGTTTATCTCTCAGACTTCCCAGCCTGCTTAATGCTATGTAGTGATGCACGAACCTGCTCTGAGATGCAACCAATATTAAGCATGCGCAAATGTATCGTTGCTGACACCCATTCTGCAACAACAGACTATTTTATTCAGGAATTCCTGCGAAATTCAGACATTTCTTCTTTTCTCACTTACAATGTCTCCTTACCTATTCACAAAACATGATATCTCTTTTTCCGTCTCTGGCTATATGTATTGAAGCATATTTTGGGATATTGATTTATTTTAAACAACTGAGATGAAATTGAACCAAACCTGACCACACATAAAGTAAGTGTACTAAAGCTGCAGAAAAACTGCTGCAACAAGGAAGAAAAACTGTGAACTAAAAGAGAAAAGAAGAAAAAAGTTTAAACGTGAGCATGTGGAAGTCATTACCATGCCGCATGTTGGAGTGGTTAGCCCCTTTGGGCGGCTGGGGTTGCTGGATGCCTTGAGGGTGGTGATGTGTTCCCCATCGAGAAGCTCTCTACAGAGCTTGTAATGTAGAGTATGGTTCATGCATCACTGCTGCAGGGAGGGGTCAGAAGGTTATTGATATTGTTTGAGTTAAGGGGAACCTCCTGGAGAGCATAAATAGCAGGGAGCAGTGGGAGAGCCTCGCAGTCTCTCGCCCAGACAGCCCAGGCACAGGTGGTCTCTCCACTCTGCAAAGCTTCATCTGACTCTGCATCTCATCCGTGAGTGTGTGTGGCCATGAAACTTGTACAGCTATTTCTCCACTGCTTGCATTGCATTTATTTATTCTAGCATTGAAAATGTACAATTAGTTTATCATTTGCATGATGTTGATACTGCATTAAAACTGCTTATAAGGTTCTGAGGTTCTGTGAGTATGCGATTCCTTGCCTACTATTCAAACTGTAATAATAGCATCACTACAACAGGTCTGTTTGAAAAGAAAAAAACACTGTTAACATGGATATAAAAGAAAACCATAGCAAAGTTTCTTCATTAGAATTGATTTATATGATATTGTGTCAAACAAACAAAGCTTTAAGTGTGCTGGCAAAACAGAAGAAATATAAATGTATAGCACTAAGATAAATGTATACATTTGGATTACAAGATTTGATCAGCTCATGGAAGAATGGAAAGAGATGTCCAATTTAAATTTTCAATTCCAAAAATATAGCACATATAGAGTTTTATTTTTGCTGTGCCCCACATTTCTTTGAGTGTGGTTTTGCCTCTCCTGAACTAGGTTTACAGGAGAAATAATGACTGTGGTGGGCTGGAAATTAGTTCATGCAGCGCTGAATTCTTTCCCCATTACTCACATGGCACAGTATCCTTTTCACCACACTTATTGTTTAACCCTGTGCTATGTGAGGAGGTTAAGGCAGGTTTTAATTTACCACTCTTTTTCATATGTTTCCTTTATTTCACTTCTGCAGTCAACAAGTATGGAGGTTCTAATGTCCATCTGTGCAGACTGCTTGCTGGCCATCCTGATCCTGACTTTTAACACGCTGAGTGGAGTCAACTTAATGCCTGTGAGTGTGGATCCAGTTTGTACCGCGACCAGCACTGCCAAGTACAGCTTGAAGTTTACAGGCAAATGGAGCCAGACTTCTTTCCCTAAGCATTACCCCCTTTACAGGCCCCCTGCTCAGTTTTCCCCAGTCTTTGGTGAGTTGAGTGCTCTTGTTAGCTGGATTAAAAACAGCATAAATACATGTAAATACCGCTCAGTTTCAGCAGCTCTTTCTACTTTTTCTGTTTTTTACTTTGTAAATCTACAGTACACTTTAGATTGTTAAAAGTCAACTAACCAGAGAAGAGTTGGTATGATGAAGGACTAATTCATTGAGTAATGTCTAATCATTTTAAGGCCTAGGCACTGTCAGAATGAAATCTCACAAAATGACAGTTGACAACTGCATGTGTTTGTCTTTTCTTCTAGGGGTAACTCACAGTTCAGACTATCACATCTGGCAGAGTGATGACTATGCCAGCAATGGGGTGAGGGAGTTTACAGAGAAGGGAGAAGCTTGGACGCTAATAAATGAGGTGGAGGCGGCAGGAGAAAAGATCCAAAGTGTCTATGGCTTATTTTCGGCACCTGCTGTGCTTGACGGGACAGGCCAGACAATCTCTGAGTTTGAGGTCTTTGCAAGGCACTCTTTCGTAAGTGAAAATAAAATAAAAAATTGATTTTGGGTCAAATACGTATCTGAACTCTAAATTATAGATTTAACTCCTACATCTACAGCTCTTCGATATGTACTAGAAACAAAAACTAGTCCTATTCTACTTCATTTAACTACTTATTTCCAGTGCCCATGAATATTCATAAAAGAAAAGAGCTCATTGGCAGACTACTGCAGGACTCTGCTAACTATCTGCTGCTATTTACAGAAACAATGCATTAAAAACTTTATGTACAATAGTGCTCTGTACAGTCATTTTACTTAGTTTTATTTCTATTTCTTTATTTGTTTAAACTGTATTTTAATCAGTATAACTCCCATCTTTCCATCCAGTTGTCCTTCATTGTGAGGATTGTGCCAAGTCCAGACTGGTTTGTAGGTATGGACAGCTTGAACTTATGTGATGGAGAACATTGGAAAGAAAGCATAAGTATGGACCTGTACCCTTATGACGCGGGTACAGACAGTGGTTTTACCTTCTCCTCTCCAAACTTTGAAACCATTCCACAAGATAAAGTTACACAGGTATGGCACATGTGCGTAAACTCATGAATAATAACTTCTGCATAGATAATTTTGATATTATGTTCTGATACTGTAGAACATATTTATGATGACAATGAAGCATGTTAATGGAAGCTATTTGTCATGCAGATCACTTCATCTTCTCCCAGTCACCCGGCCAACTCCTTCTTTTACCCTCGATTAAAGCATCTACCACCTCTAGCTAAGGTCATCCTTACAAAGATCAAGAACACTCAGGTCTTCAGCCTGCCAATTGAGCCAACCCAATCAAACCAAATCCCAACTGGCAATGAAATAGAGGGCTCCCTGATAAGTAAGTCATTACGTATGATTTTGACAATTTTGCAGAGTGGAGACAATAAGTATATCTTTTTAAGAATTTTGTAATAACTTTCACTTAGTTTTAGTCAAATCTATAACCGTCTTAAAGTTATAGTTGGATGAGAAAGTTATTCTCCATTGAGAAATGTTTTGATAACTCGGTCCATTGTAGAAACGCTGCAAGGTTGTGTCAGCTACCGTGAAGCATATGTCTCCATAGCAACCCAGAAACAAACCAAAAACAAATAACAATGCCTGACCACATCTGACAGTTTTACAGCCATTGAGCACTCAGGAAGTTTCGGTAATGGAAGTACAAAATGATGTGAACTCCAGCCTTGTGTTTCTGTTCAAGTCTCAAGTCTCTGTTTGGTATATATCAAGGCATCGGGCACATGGACAACCATAAGCAGAAAAAAGTATTTTTAAAAACACATCAGTGACAATTTAAATGGATTTATACTTCCCTAGATCCAAATATGTTGTACAATGTATGTAAATGTTGAGGTACTATGTAAATAAGTGTTTAAACGGCAGAATCAATCCTACGACAATATGTAATGTGTGCATTTGTTAAGGTTCTTGTGGGAACATTATGTGGCCTATGTCGTTCTTCCTACCATTAGCAGCTATTACGTGCAGGAATAGTATTACCACATTGTGTTGGCATTTAACATGAACTGAATCATGATGCTTTCAGATACTCCACTAGACTGTGAAGTGTCTGCGTGGTCACCCTGGGGTTTGTGCAAGGGTAAGTGTGGCGAATCTGGGGCAAGGCACCGAACGCGTTACATTCATTTACACCCTGCAAATAACGGGGCACCATGCCCCCCTCTGGAGGAAGAGAGGAAATGCACCCCAGACAACTGTGTTCCTGTGGTTTCAACACAACTGCCTCTTTCTACTCCAAAAGGAAACTAAGAGAACAAAGTAGACTTTCTAGTTTATCCAGATGTCTCTACAAAAGATTGATGCATTCAGGCTCAGTGCTGGAAGTGACCTCTTTTAAACAGACCATTCTAACAAACACACTCCCACTCTTTCCCAGAACTCAATAAGCACAATACAGCTTTGTTATGAGCCTTTTGGTTACAAATACACATTGACATTTGAAATGTTTTGGTTATAATCAATTATAGAATAACACTGAGATAAAGGAAATTCCCACAATCTTCATTGTATCTAAAGAACACAGACACACAGACCTGTTCTACTTTATATAAAAGTACTAACTGTCCATCAGTTGATCAGACAACATTACTTGCAAAATAGGTAAAACACATTGTCAAGTGAAGGTTAAGTCTGATGGAAAAAAGAGGGGCTAAAAATGTGCTGTATTTATTTTGTATTTTTGTACATTGTACTTGATAAAGTATTGTACCACTTGTAAATAAATGTTGAATAAAATTATGTCTAAGGTTCTTCATCCCACTATATGTGTAATGCAGTCTGCTTAGTTACCCAATACACGTAGCCAGAAATGGACAAACTTAAGCAGTATTGGAGAATAATACAACACTGCATTAACTTTTATAACCTCCAGAGAAATGTATTACTGAGAATGGAAGATGGAGTAAGCTTAAAAGCAAGCAGATTTCAGACAAACAATTTTCACTTGTCAAAGAAAAGACTTAATAAGTGAGCTATTTCATTTTCTTTATCGGCTCGTTCTTTTATCTGTGTGTGCCCTTGTGTGACAGATAGAATTCATAGTAACCTACAGAAAAGCAGGTGGAAAGTTCTCACCAAAGTTAAATACATACGTTACATAGAGAGGCATTAGCAGTCTGAAATTTGAGAGTTGACCATTTAACACAATCCTTTGAAATGAAAATCTTGACTGTAATTATATTTGAGGTCTGTTTTTTGTCATGGTCCATTGCTATGTACTTTGATTTGGGTGAACAAGAGGAGAAGTGCATCATTGAGGAAATCCCAGAGGACACACTGGTAACAGGTAGGAATAATTGAAATTAAAGTTGAATATATTCCAAAGATAACCAATTTCTGCTTGTGCTGTATATCATTGTCTAAGTAAAACTATCTGGTAAATATTGAACCATGTAATTGTCTCACAACTCTAGTGTTGTGTCTGCAACGAAACAGTGGAAGGAAATCTGAGGGAACTAAAAAGAGGACAGAACACCAATATTTAACATAAATAAATCAAATGTTATTTAATAAACATACACAATTAGGGTGCAATAATACACTTAGGCCTAAAGCATTCATCTCTAGACCTATTGTGTTACCATTCAGTCTTGATTTATGATTTGGTCATTTTAGTTCCTTTTAAACTGAACATTAATGTGGCATTCGTCACAAAACCACCACAAACACGGCTGGAACTGATAAAAGCTGCATAGCATGCTAGCTGGCGAGTTTGGTAATAATTGTCAATGACCGGCTAGAAAAGCTTTTCTAACATTTTCAAGGGTTAATCCATTTTGGACACTGGAAATAATGCATAACCTGGGCAGCTAGTGGGAATACCAGGTGTATTTATCTACCCTTCACATGGCCATAAACCACCAAAAATGTATTTGAGGGTGATACCTTAACATGTTGCCTACAGGTCTACCATATGTACTATATAAAAAGTGGCAAATAGTAGCATAGAGCTGATTGAACATGTGAATGACGTGATATGCATATCTCATGCTTGCCATATAGTTTTAACAATGTAACTATCAGTGATATTCTTAGTTTGATTTTTTCAGGCTACTTTCTGTTAGAACACTGGGATGCAAACAAGCCAGCCAATACTCCTCATCTTGGCATGACAGTCAAAATCCGAGACCCAAATCATGAGGTACAAGGATAGCCTCGCTTTCGTCACTATTTCTCTTACAAATGTTTACAGTACAAGGCAGGCTGGATACCCAAGTAACACAGCCATAACTTGTGTGTTTTCTGAACAGATACTGATGCTGAAACGGTATGGCAAATATGGAAAATTTACCTTCACATCACATGCTTCGGGGCAGCATTTTCTATGTATGCAGTCAAACTCGACTAGGTTCTCTGTCTTTGCAGGAGAAAGGCTGGTATGCTAAAGTCCACTGTATTAGCTGAATCTGTGTTACAGTTTTTCTCAGTCGCTTTAGTGCATTTTTTAATCATAATGAGCATTTGCACAACAGTTATTACATTTACTCAAAACAATTAGTGTAAACTGCACAGCATGGTGGATAACCTGCAAAAGCGCATATCTTGCTAAAAATGCTTTGTTTATGCCCCAAAAGCAAATATTTATGCCAACCAATCGGTCAGTGCAATCAAAATGATGCCATTGTTTATGTTAACATAGTCAAACTGTTTAGTCTTTTTGTCAATATGACAGTTTACTCTGTAAGTATTTTCTAATGAACAATGCCCAAGGCAGCACTATTTTCTATTTCTATCAAAACTACAAAGTTACATATTATTGTGTGTAGGGGGTTGATTGCAAGACAGTTGATGTGTATTTAGAGTTTTTACTATTGACAGACATTATGACGGTATAAAGAAAACAAAGCATTTTAATGACAAAGCAATGAAATAAGGACAATTAGTTTTACGGGGGAAGACTATTCAGCAGTGAACCAGTATAGGGCATTTTGACCAACATGACATTAGCCATTGGAAATGAAAAAAAACACCAGACATTGGTACAAAGTCAGTTGCATGGATGTACGAAAGCATTGCTATTTGTTCAAAATGGGGAGAAACTGCTTCAATGATGTGCACAAGTGATAAGATGATATGGAGTACTGAGAAAAAATGTAATGTCATAACATGATGTCAAGATGTCACCGTTTCATTAATTAAATGAAAACCATGCTTTTCCATTTGTACCATGAAATTCAGAGAGTCCATTTAGATGTACAAATGGGAGAACACTCCATCGATCCCAGTGCTGTCAAAGCCAAAGACACGGTCAAAACAATGGAGTACAGTCTACAGCACCTTATTGACCAAATGAATTACATTGCTCGTCAACAAGATTATCAAAGGGTAAGACTAACTATTTGTACAAAAGTCAAAGTCAACAAAACATCACCAATGTCACCATAAAGCAAAAGGAATATGGTGATCCTATGATGCAGCAAAAATCTAGGATGGAGTAGGCCATTTTGTTGAGTTTGACACTTTTATCATAGTTACACATGCACACTGGTCCTCAATGATATTTTTTTACAGTTTTTTAGTTAGTTAATCTATTATCTGCAATTTTTTTCCATGTCAAATTGTTCCACTTTATTTGTAGTGTACAGTATGTTACCTTGTTTGAAAGGGATAATTTGTATTTTTATGATATATTATTATATATTATTATCATATTATTTTATGATATATGATTTTTTAATGTATGCTCCACAATTTTTAACACCCCTGTTCAAGATGAGTAAAAACGGTTATAAGAAAGGCCGCCCTTTTCACTTTTTTCCATTATGATATTAAGCTACAGCAATGCATCAAAAAGTGAATTTCTTATAACCCTTTTCACTCATCTTTACCCAGGGAGCTAACAATTGTTGAGGGCACCATATTGCTATATGACTGTTATTTGAAAACGTAATTGACATATTTCCATAAACCTGCCCACTTTTCAGCAACAAGATGAGACTTCATAAATCTTATTTTCACAGTTAAAAGTTTTGTTAAAAAGACAACTCTTGGGCAGTCGTGGCCTACTTTGGTTAGCACTTCAGACCTGTAACCGGAGGGTTGCCGGTTCGAACCCCGACCAGTAGGCATGGCTGAAGTGCCCTTGAGCAAGGCACCTAACCCCTCACTGCTCCCCGAGCGCCGCTGTTGATGCAGGCAGCTCACTGTGCCGGGATTAGTGTGTGCTTCACCTCACTGTGTGTACACTGTGTGCTGTGTGTGTTTCACTAATTCACGGATTGGGATAAATGCAGAGACCAAACGGGATCAAAAGAGTATATATACACTTATATATATATATATATATATATATATATACTCTTGGAGGTCCTCTAGAGAGGTCAGAAGAGTGGAGAGGGGTGTAGAGAGGTCAGAAGGGTTAAGAGAGGTCAGAAGAGTGGGGAAGGGTGTAGAGAGGTCAGAAGGGTTAAGAGAGGTCAGAAGAGTGGGGAGGGGTGTAGAGAGGTCAGAAGGGTTAAGAGAGGTCAGAAGAGTGGAGAGGGGTGTAGAGAAGTCAGAAGAGTGGGGAAGGGTGTAGAGAGGTCAGAAGGGTTAAGAGAGGTCAGAAGAGTGGGGAGGGGTGTAGAGAGGTCAGAAGACTGGGGAGGGGTGTAGAGAGGTCAGAAGGGTTAAGAGAGGTCAGAAGAGTGGGGAGGGGTGTAGAGAGGTCAGAAGGGTTAAGAGAGGTCAGAAGAGTGGAGAGGGGTGTAGAGAAGTCAGAAGAGTGGGGAGGGGTGTAGAGAGGTCAGAAGAGTGGGGAGGGGTGTAGAGAGGTCAGAAGGGTTAAGAGAGGTCAGAAGAGTAGAGAGGGGTGTAGAGAAGTCAGAAGAGTGGGGAGGGGTGTAGAGGTTTGAATACCATGTGAATTTTAGTTTATTGTGGTCTTGGGTACCCTCTAGTGGAAGATGCTGAGAGTTTTGCTGAAAAGTAAGAGGGCAAATCATGCAGTAATTTCACTTAATCTTTAAGATCTCTAATCTTAATTTGTGTACAAAAATATATATTTTGCCTTTTTCTTTGTATGTGCAATGGTGACTGTATTATGCACTGTATCTTGAGTAAAAGTTGCAGTTCATGATTCTGATCACACACTTTCAGAATTCCTCCTCACGGCCCTCTAGCTGTCTGTTCAGAGTATGCACATAACCACTTGTTTTTTGCTTGGTGTTGTTTTGGTTGTTATTCTGTAAATGGGAAACAAACATAGAGGCAACAATCCAAGCCAATCTACATTGTGTATCAGGAGTATGGAAGAGAGGGATATAATTGCACTGGCTGCTGAACATTTTCACAAAACGGAATTGCTGACCACATCTTATGCATTTAAAGGAACACACCACTATTTCATGAAATTTGCCTATTCACTATCTCCCCTAGAGTTAGATAAGTGGGCAAAAGCATTTTAGTCTCAGTGCATGCATTGTCTTAGTCTGGCAGCCCCACCGCTAGGTTAGCTTAGCATAGTGAGTGGAATTCAATTAATCCAGATAACATGTTGTGTTGTAAAAGTGAGCAAAAACACGAGTTCACAAATTCACGACAAGTACAAATTGGCAATGCAGATTAAGATGAGGCTATTTAGGCAGATATTGACTTGGGACTATATTGGGGCTAAGTACAACTACCAAAATTGGATTCCATTCAATATGCTAAGCGGTGGGGCTGCCAGACTGAAACAATGCATGCACTGAGACAAAAGGCTTTCACCCACTTATGTTACTCTAGGGAAGATGGTGAGTAACCCAATTTCATAAAATGTTGCCATGTTACTTCAAGTATACAAATTACTCCTCCTTTGGAGAAATCAAGACGCTACACCAAAAATGAAAACAAAAAAATGGTAAACCCTTAAAGGAAAAGTTCGGTGTGATATTGACCTAAAGTGTGTTAAAACAAGAGTGTGAACTTTTGTCTCATAGCTCATCTCGGCTTGTCCCCTGCACTCCGAAATCTGGCGCTAGTTAGCCGATGCTACCAACAGGTTTTCAAAGGGGGTGCCTCAGGCATTACACCATTTACTAGGCTCAAAGTAGCTCCACACTTCATTGGTAGACTTCCGAGGGCCCTGACATTTAAAATGAGACATTGAGAACTTTGAAAAAGCACTGGTAGTTTATTTACAAGACGATTTATACAGACAGTACCTTCAGGAAGTTTACCGTTCGCCGCCATCTTGAATTTAGTCACGATAAGTCGAGCGACGAGTACGAATGAACATATGATAAGGGATCAGATTCCAAAAATAATTAATTGTCATGTAGTCAATACATATTTTAAGCAGCAACTGGAATCCATGCATTTCCACAGAATTATATTTGGAATCTGATCCCTTATCATACCTGTTCATTCGTACTCATCGCATGACTTATCGTGACTAAATTCAAGATGGCGGTGAACGGTAAACTTCCTGAAGGTACCAGAGAATGTCTAATAAGGGGAGAACTGCCACTCTCGGAAAACTTCCACATGAGGGCGCTCGTCCACGAGTGCAGAATGCATGGAGGTCTATGGAGCTGTACCCCTCAAAATCCACTTTTCTCGGGATATAATTTTTTGCCAAGTAATTTGAATATTGTATTCGAAAGGAGAGGCAAACAAAATACACTTGGTTGAGTATTATATTTTTTAAAGTCACTTAATTGTTCTAAAAAGCCTTTCAAACGTGTCAATGACGTCATTCATTAGCACAATGCTAGCGTGTTATGGGCAACAACGACCCAACCTGTAAGAAATCAAAAGGACATAAGCACTTGTTCTTTTTTTGGGGGGGGGGGGGGGCTTTTATGCCTTTAATGCGACAGGATAGTGGAGAGTGACAGGAAGTAAGTGGGAGAGAGAGTCGGGGTGGGATCCAGAAAGGACCACTGGGCGGGAATCAAACCCGGGTCACCGGTGTACGGTGCAGGTGCCCCGGCCAGTTGCGCCACGGCTGGGGCCAGCACTCGTTCTTTCAACTTTTGACCTATAACCCATGTTGAAGTTACACAAACTACAATCAAATCTGAGATTTGTCAACGACATTCAGGTGAAAGAGACAAATTTAGCCGTCTAGCTCCATTGACTCCCATTCATTTAGCACTCATGGCGATCGCCCCCAGTGGAACTTTGGTGGAACTGCAACCTAAATTCGGTACAATGGGACTTAATACAGAGTGGCCAGGCTCTCCGTATACAGGCTCTGAAGGTACTGTCTGTATGAATCGTCTTGTAAATAAACTACCAGTGCTCTTTCAAAGTTCTCAATGTCTCGTTTTAAATGTCAGGGCCCTCGGAAGTCTACCAATGAAGTGTGGAGCTACTTTGAGCCTCGTGAATGGTGTAAAACAGTGATTTATTTGCATGACTAGGCCAATGCCCGAGGCACCCCCTTTGAAAACCTGTTGGTAGCAACGACTAACTAGTGCCAGATTTCGGAGTGCAGAGGACAAGCCGAGATGATTTATGAGACAAAAGTTCACACTCGGTATCATGTTTCAACACACTTTAGGTCAATATCACACCGAACTTCTCCTTTAAAAGCTGAAATGGCATTTGTTTTTGTATATACAGTTCTTAAATCAAGAACTTTAGCAGTCCCTATTGAACTTTTTTAATTTGTCACATTGTGTCTCTTTCAAATGACCAGGAACGAGAAGAAACCTTTCGAGAGATCAGTGAGCAGACAAACTGGAGCGTTTTATGGTGGGCCATTATTCAGACAGCAATACTACTTTCTGTTGGATTCTGGCAGATCAAGAGGCTGAAGGACTTTCTTATAGAAAAGAAACTGGTTTGACGTTATGCCGGCAGTTCTTGTTGTGGTAGTTGTTGGTGGTATGTTTTGAACAAAATCGTGTTGGCATCAACACACCAAAATGGGAACAGCATTAAACTATGATTATAGACTGTAGGATATGTATGGTGACTGAATAAACCTGCCAATAGTTAATCAAGAGTCTGTAGGCAATTCTAAATTATCTGACAAGGAAAGTGACAAAATAAATTAAATCATTACTTATACCCTTGACCATTAAAGTGCACATGGATCTTTCTAGCTGCAATAAAATACTAAATTAAACTAAGACTGTGTTTTATTATTTCATGCAGATATAAAAATGAATGAATCCACATACATTTCCTCAAATAAAATGCTATCTACAACCGCTGCTGCCCATTCTGTGCATCTCATGTCACTATTGTTCTCTTTTTTTGTTCTGCAAGTTTGACTATTGGAAGGTAGCCTATTGTAATCATAGTCACATACTGTAGATAAAAGAAATAATGTCAAATACACCAACTACAATATAGAGGGAGAGCAGCTTCACAGAAGAGAACTTCTGACGGCAAATTTGAGGAAAAGTTGGTAAACCACCCTTCTTACCTAATTTGAGGGTGATGATTCTGAATATTTTGTTTACCAAGCTCAATTCTGAGTTCTAAGCTGCATAATCAGCATTTTAACATAAAATAGTGATTATTTGTGCTTATTTTTCCCTAAATTGGGTTGATTTCAAAAGTAATCACTAAAACCAAATAAACGTGTTCTCTAAATACATGTTTGAGCAATAAAGAAGCCATACTATAGTTTATTAACGTATTTAATGGGAACATGATTACAGTTAACATGTAATAAACTCGGAAATTCTAATCAAAACACAACCATATTTTTATTGCTAACATAGTGAGTCACTCGTGGTGTTTAATGCATTTCATCACAATAACAAATTGCACAGATAACCGTCAACTCAGAATATATCCTACAGTACATATGAACTTAGATAGCGGGAATAAGCCTAATGCAGAACTGCATCTACCGTCAGCAACAACCGAAAAGTAAAAAACATTTTACTTCTAGTAACACTGGATTTGGTATGTGTGCTTGCCTCCATACTAGAGCTTGATAATGTGCTCTTCTAATATGCCATTGAGCAGCACTTGTTGGTGGTAGAGCCTCTGATCCTCGACATCTAGAAAACAGAGTGGCTCTGTCATAGTGTTGTCACAATACCAAAATTATGACTTCGATACAATACCTGCCATAAATATCTTGATACTCGATACTGAAACGATATCCTAATCCTAAAATATCTGGAAAAGAAAAGACGCAGGCCTCCTCCAAGTGTATTGAGTCATTTGTGTTGAATTTGGTGCACTTTTGGTCAATTCTGGGTTTTAAACTTCTAAACTTCCTACATAATTATTATTTTTGTAGTCAGTAAAATAGTAGTTTGTATGTGATTAAGTCCTTTATTGTTTGTTATAGCTCATTTATATTGTGTGATGTTTTGGCAATAAATTACCTTTAAATAGCCAAAGTAGGCTAGATCAAGGTCAGTGTTCAATTTACTGCATGCAAATCACTTAATGCTATGCAGAAGAGCCTAATCTTTAGGCCATCTGATGTAGGATACCCTAGGCCTTCCTGTGTTTATGGGATATCTTTGACAGTTGCAAAGGGAAAAAAGTGAAGATAGTCTTCTTTGCTCCCAGTGTAATTTAATAAGTACGTTTCAACCACTCTTTGAGTCTTAATCAGATAGGCCTACACCATTATTACATTACATTACATTTAATTTGGCTGATACATTTTTAACCAAAGCGACTAACAACATGGTAACAGTTAAGTTTTAAAGCAATTTCTTTCAACAATTTTAGGACAATTTAAAAACGGTATAGAGTACAGTAAGAATAAGTGCATCAGTGAGTGCTGTTTTTAAACAGTTGAGTGTCAGTTCAAGATGGGTGGTAAGTGCTAGGATCAGCAAGACTTGTTGTAAGTGGTGCTATGAGAGGAGATGTTCTCTAAAGAGTTGTGTCTTCAGGAGTTTTTTGATAATGGAGAGGGATGACCCTGCCCTTGTAGGAACTGGCAGTGTGTTCCACCAACGAGGAACAACAGATGAGAAAAGTTTGGATTGGCCTGAGCGTATCTGTTGCTATCTGTGTGCATTCCTACATTAGGTCTATTTCTTTGATAGTCAACATCATTTGCTACCACATAACAAATACCAAATAACAATACAAGAGTTTCTTACAAACTTTCCTGCATACTTCTTAAATGTGCTGCAGTCAGATGGGTGTCCTAAAGACATAACTAGATCTTGAGCATCTATTACCAGTGTTGAATGAGCAGTTTTTGCAGTGATCACTACTGGACATTCCACATTGCTAGACAGCACTTGAGTGAGGATAGACTTATTTCCACTTCACAAATAACCATCGCTATCTGCAATAGCTACAGTACAGGGACATTAATAAAAAAAAAAATACAGTGTAAATCCTCTGAAAAGACTGACAACTGTTCATAATAGTTAGTGACAAAGTACTTTCTACAGAAAAATGAGCACCTACTATTCTATAAATGTATTATCAAGGAATCTATTTTGCTTCTAAACGTCATACTGAATTTTAGCTATTATTTCAATTTATATTTTAATTTTAGCTTATTTTCATTTGCTACTTGAGGGTCATTGGGGTAATTCCTGTCCTGTCCTACAACATATCTGATACATAAAGAGTATATTAATGCCTTATTTTTTGCCATTCCTATAATATCTGATGGCAAAACCAAAAAGTATGTGAATTATGCTAATTAGCAAGCTTAAAACTCAAAATTGAGCTTGGTAAACAAAATATTTGAATTCAGCACCCTCAAATTGTGTGAAATAGCCCCTTTAACGACTTTTCCTCAAATTTGCCAACAGGACTTTTTCTGAATGTTTGTTAGCTATCTGCTCTCCCTCTAATAGAGGAATACAGCATAGCCCTTCTCTTCAAATACATAATTATAGCCATTACAGTTTTTTTTCTTCATGATTTATTTTTAAGGTTTTTTAGCCTTTCAGCCTATCATTCAATTGACAACACAATGTTTTATGGCATTTGTTTACTGATGTCTTTTTCAAGCTGCCAGCCTCCCTTTGGGTAACCCTGTTTCACATCACAATGCTATGAATTATAGGGTAATTCCCTTGAGTAAAGTATAAATGCAGACTTAGGGGAAGGGCAAAGAAAGCGTGTGAGCTAGTGTTCATTTCGTCAGACGAGACGAGAGGAAATATGTTCGTCAATTACCTTTTTTTTCATGACTAAGACGAGACGATGATGAGACTGCACTAATGTCCTGAAACACTGACTAAGACTATCTTAAGATGCATTATTGTTGACGAAGAAAGATGAGACTAAAATGTTTTGCATGAAATAAAACTAAGCTAAAATCTCTCTTCATTTTCGTCTACAAAATGAGAAGACCGAATATCTAGCTGTTACGTTTTCAAAAAAAACGAATGAGTTCATGCGCAGCAGCTTTCCTGTAGGCTAGTCTACTGCTGTTGCTGCAACCCTGTGGCTGCAACACCAAACTACATGGAACAAGAACGCGGGAGATTTCTGCCAGAGTTAGCAAGCTAACTACCTAAGCTTTATGCCACAATGCTACATACCCAGAAGTTGAATTTTCTCTCATACAAATTAACATCCCCCAGAATGTCCATACGAAAATGTTCAGCAAGTAATGTCAACTATTTAACCCTTTAGGCGCCAGAGGTTATTTTTCGAAACGTTCGATCTTCATTTCAAAAGGCTATATCTTAAAAGTGATAAGAGATAGAGACTTTCTGTAAATTAGAGAAATATTAAGGATGACCCAAAGTTTATGTAGAGATTAAATGTTTATATATAATTTGCATATTATGACGTCATATGGTGGCGGCCATCTTGGATTATAGAATTTTCATGAAAAGTTGCATGTTTGAATGATAAAATGCACCACTTCTTTTCCCCCAAAATGTCCCTCACCTTCTGTATGCTATATTGCACAATACTGAATGCTCAGGTAAATAGTAAGTAGTAAACAAACTGTATAAATCATTACTAATAAATGGCAGAAACAAACCAAATGCAGGTAGGCTGGCCTTTTGCTGTAGAGATTTTCCATTTACTACATACAGTAGGCACTCTGATTCCATGTATGGGGCACATATATATTATTCAGATGACACACAAACACAAGTAGACAAGACCTGTTTAGTTCAAAAGCTCACTTGCCACGGCAAGGCACAGATCAGGAGTGAGATGACGAGACAAGACAAGAGACAATGTTAGTATTTGTTTTCTTTTTGTTGTTTTTGTTGATGTTTTTTTGTAGTTTTTTTCTTAGCTGACAAAGACACACACATCACAAGGACATGAACACACAAAAAAGAACACATGTCCTAAATGGTCAGGGAAATAGATAATCTACAGTGTAAATCATTACTAATAAATGGCTGACAATTTTTTTTTATGTCGCAGGCCTTTTGCTGTAGAGATAATGACTATCCATATCCATATCCTATCCATACAGGGCCGGCATTCCCATCATCTTGTGATAGACTATGCATGGCCTAATGGCTCTCCTGCCCCGTGTCACCACCTCTGCTCCTGTTGCGAGCAGCATGGCCAGATCTGCCTAGCGCTCGCGTCGAGTGGAGAGAATTTGCGCAGCTCGGACTAGGCCTACTGTTATTCTCATTGCGACTCCCCACACTGCCTCTACGTTCCCCCCTAACTGTCCTATGAGCACTTCGACCTCGTCTAACATACCCAGTGGCATTAGACAAAGGCTCCACCACGTTACTGTCGCCGCGATTGCGGAGAGGCACAGTACGGAGGCACGGAGACAGAAGCTAGCGCTATGGACATTAGGCTACCTCCAGCCTCGTTCGCCACACCACTAACACCCTGCTAACTTCCCGATGAACACTCCGAACCCGTGAAACATTATTCCCACCAGTGACATTGGGCAAACGATTCAACGTTTGTGCTTGGTGTAAGCTAAACTATGGAGTAAACTCTCACTTTGTCCAGCTGCATCATTGCAAGGCAGGGACGCATCTGAAGCCTCACTAAACGAATCACCGTCATTTTCTGAAGGCAGATATTCCCCTTCAGAATCAGGGTCCGCGAATAGAAGACCCAACACTTCATTTCAGGTAAACTTTTTTGATGCCATTAGACGATAATCTAATGCAAATACTTGCTGACGTTGACAATATCGCTCTGACAAAGTGGCTCACACGCACACTAGCTCTGGTATTTCACGCACTGATTCAATGCGCTGTAGCTAGAAAGTTTTGTTTAAAGGATGCCGTTTTTTCGACTCAGGGATGACGTATGACATGTCTGCCATCTAGTGGAGTGGAGGTCGAACGAAATATGACACCCTATTTGACTAAATCGGCCGTTTTATTCAGTACCGCATCTTGTCGAGTAAACTCGACCGTGGCGCATAGAGGGTTAACTAGTTACACTGATGATGCAAAGTTGGCTAGCAAGTAAGCTAATATGGAAAGTTCGCTAGCAAGTTAGCTTAGATGGAGAGTTTGGGGAATGTGTTGCGTTTGGGCGCATAGCGTGGCGGAGTAAAACATTAATACCTGGGACAGTGTTTCTCAAACTTCTTTAGACTAAGGACCACTTACCTAACCAATAAAAAAGAATCACCTAGCTAAAAAAAATAAAAAAGATTAGACCTACTTCAACAGTAGGCTATATTAGCCTACACAATAGGCCTACTCACTGAACCACCTCGCTTATTGTCTTTGCTTATTGTGTCAGAGGATTCATATGATTTAAACTGGCATATCTTACATAGACAGTGTTGCAGAACTGTTTGGATTTACATACAAGTTGGTCCAATATTGCAAACAACTCATCTATATTATATTTTACCACGTCCACGTCTGCTCGCGGACCACTTGGGATAGCTTACAGACCACACTTTGAGAAACACTGGTCTACGAGGATCATGACAGTGGTCCAGTCAAATCTTTTACTGTCTATGGTCAAATCCCAGCCGAGCTATAACTGTAGCTTGACTTACCTGTGCATGTAAACATACTGACTGACAAAAAATCAGAATGAGTAATTATAACAGACGAGTAGCCCTGTGGACACACAATATTGTTGGAAAAATGAGATGTGTGAAACACTATTTGACTGAAATGGTAATCAGAAATAATTTGTTATTAAAAAAAGACTAAAATGTTTTGACTAAAACTGACTAAGACTAAGATGCCTTTAGTTTTCTTTTGACTAAAACTAGACTAAAATGACGAGACTTTAGTCGACTAAAACTTGACTAACAAAAATGATATTTGAATGACTAAATATGACAAAGACTAAAAAGGACATTTCGTCACAAGACTAAGACTAAATTAAAAATAGGTGACAAAATTAACACTAGAAGATGGTCGAATATTACTGATGATATTTAATTGTTATTTAAGAACATGCAGTGCGCGTAGGGCATCAAAAACATCTTGCTCGTAAAAAAAATCATCATACCGCATATTGTGGCGGGTCTTATTTAGCCTACTTACTGTAGGCTGCGCAAACCATTTATTTTGGGCAAGCCTGCATTCGAGGCAGGCCTTTATTTAATAAGGCTTCTGTTGAAGAATTTTATATAAAGCCTGCGCTAACAGTAATCCTCCTGCCCCCGCTACCACAGCTGTGTGAGCGCGTCCCTGGATAGTGTGGCATGCTCACGCGTTATGTCTCCTTCTTGCAAACTTGACTAGGCCTATAGCGCAACCATTTACGTCTTCATAAAATAACAACTTGCCATATATGCCTTCATAGCTTTGGGTTCTTCCACTGGAAATTACTCTTCTACATTTGTTGCCTGCTGCATCCTTTCTGTTTTTATTGTTTAGAAAACGTTTGAGATTCTTGCGTGCGTACATTCTCTATTCTCTCCAAAATGTGCCCTGCTATAGGCTGGCCAAGTGCGTAATTCTGCGGCATAAAGCAGATGTATTTGTTTATTGTACAGAAAAATAAAAATAACTTGTCAAGCAGTCAATTGACTACATTGCAGTCAAGAAGTACGCTAAATTAATTTACGAAACCAAAACGTGGGTCATAGTTGTCTAAGCCTCTATTGCGCAGCCTGTTGAAAACGTCGCTAGATAGTATTAAATCGCCAACAACATTGTTTTCTGCAGAAGCCTACAGTACCCTAGGCTACAGATTAGTTCTGAACAGTTATTTCTCTACTGGCTCAATTATCAAAAAGGTGATTTCTCTTCGTCCTCCGCAAATTAAGCAGGTAATTCCGTAGAGAGACGTGAGAATAAATTAGCGTAAAATTAGCGTGAGAATAAATTACGATTGACAACGTTGTGATAAGTAGGCTATAACACTAGCTTTGCAAAGTTAAAGGAGAATTCCGGTGTGAAATTGACCTAAAGTGTGTTGAAACATGATACCGAGTGTGAACGTATGTCTCATAGCCCATCTCGGCTTGTCCCCTGCACTCCAAAATCTGGCGCTAGTTAGCCGATGCTACCAACAGCTTTTTCAATGGTGGTGCTTCGGCATCGGGCTAGCCATGCAAATAAATCACTGTTTTACACCATTTATGAGGCTCAATGTATCTCCACACTTCATTGGTAGACTTACGAGGGCCCTGACATTTAAAACGAGACATTAAGAACTTTGAAAAAGCACTGGTAGTTTACTTACAAGACGATTTATGCAGACAGTATCTTCACGAAGTTTCCCAGATAGCAAGGTGATGTAGCCCTCTAGCTCTCCATCCGCGCACGCCGCCGGCTTCCAGCACCTCCACTGCTACTCTGCGTTGTGTTATTATCGTGAACGTGAGGGTGCATCCGGTAGGAAGGGAGACACGGACACAGAAGGGTTCGGGATTGTGGCAGACCGTACTTTACTGGGCTTCATAGACAGCATCTATAAGGTTGATGGCATATACTCTCATTTATAACCAGTATGAAAAATCCTAATGCACTTCAGTTGTACATTCACATGTTAATGAATCCCCATATTACATTCAAGTGCTAACGAATACCAAAACACTAACTAACTAGCACAGTAACACATAGCTTAGCACTGTATTAGTGGCCACATTACACTCGATCTTATAACGAAAATAAAAAGTGCTTTTTCTCAAAATGACTCAGCATTTAAGTCTTCAATAACTAGGTATAAACAATAGCTCAACAAAACGAACTTTCTAAGTAGTATTACCCAAGATAATTTCTATTTTATAAACTCATGAAAATAACGTGACTTACCTATAAGGTTGATGGCATATACTAAAGAAAAGATGGCGTTCTAAGCTAAACACGCATCAACCCTACGGTGTATCAAAAGGAACAATCAGAGTTAAACTAACGAAAATATAAATAATACATAGTCCTGCAGTGACACCTAGTGGCGCTACACATACACTGCCTTACATCCACCCCTTCTTTAATTGATGGCGTCCCAGCCATCAGATCTACCTAAAAACACCTTTACAGCATTATCTAAGAAAATGAAAACAATAAACATGTTGTGAATGCATGTGTGATATGAAGTGTGTGTAGTAAGTGTGTGCAGATGACTGTTATCAAGGTGCATTCATTATGCCTCTACAAATGTCCTGCAGCTCTTTTTGCTTTGGCCCTAAGCCACAACTTTCTCCCTCTTTCTATCTTTTGTTGGTCATTTTCTAGCTCCATGACATGGGACTCGAAGGTGAGTTTTACGGGGGGATGACGATTCCTTCTTGGGTTCCTCCTTTGAGTGTCAGTCCCTTGAGTGGAGGTGGCACCACCAACAGTCACAAGCACTTCCTCTCTTCCATTCATGTCTTCTGTCCCCACATCAGCCTCCTCTGTACCCACGTGTTCCTCTTCTCCATTTACTGTTTCAGGCATAACTCTTTCCACCATGTCCTCGGTACTCTCACCCTCGGTTTCCTCTTCTGTGCCCAACTCAATATCTGCTTCCCCCATCTCGCTATCTGACTGGCTCTCTTCCATGGCAACTCCAGCCTCTTGCTCGACCGGAAGAAACATGCACTGAGTAAGGAGGTTCCGGTGAACCACTCTCTCTGCTCCTCCGTCCTCTGGTCGCACAACATACACAGGCAAGCTGGGTTGCTTCTTCACCACTACATACGGGCGTGCCTCCCATCGATCTCCCAGTTTCTGCCTCCCCTCCACATGACAAACTTTAACTAAGACTCTATCTCCCGCACTAAAGTCTTCACTCCTGGCCTTTCGGTCGTAATACTTTTTCTGTTGTTCCTTCGCCTGCTGAGACGTCTGATTAGCCAGGGCATAGGCCTGCGACAGAGAGTCATGCAAAGTCTGAACATACTCACTGTATTCACATGCCTCGCTGGTGGTAGGGAACCCAAAGACTAGGTCCACTGGGAGCCTGGGGTGTCTACCGAACATTAGGTAGTATGGGCTGTATCCCGTGGAGTCATGTCGTGAGCAGTTATAGGCATGTGTCATGGCATCAACATGCTCATGCCACCGGGGCTTCAAGTGCGGCTGTAGTGTTCCCAGCATGTTCATCAGGGTACGGTTGAACCTTTCGGTGGTCCCGTTACCCTGGGGGTGGTAGGGCGTTGTGTGTGTTTTAGTGATGCCAATGCACTTACACAATTCCTTTACAATCGCACTCTCAAAATTGCGTCCTTGATCGGCATGTAATTTGGCAGGGAAGCCAAACCGACAGAAGAAATTCTTCCACAGTACCCGAGCCACTGTGCCCGCCTTTTGGTCCTTGGTGGGGTAGGCCTGTGCGTAACGAGAAAAGTGGTCAGTAACAATAAGCACATTCTCTATACCACCTTTTGACTTTTCTAGTGACAAAAAGTCCACACAAACCAGTTCCATGGGGGCACTGGTATGGATACTGACAAGGGGAGCCCTGACATTGGTTGTGGGGGTCTTTCTAAGGCAGCATCTCTCACACTGTTCGCACCAGGCTTTGATCTCCTGAAACATTCTTGGCCAGTAAAATCTCTCTCTTATCAGCTGCAGTGTTCGCTCAAATCCTAAATGCCCTGAATCGTCATGGAGAGCTGTTTTGATGGCTGCACGAAACCTCTCGGGCAGTATTAACTGCTCCACCAACCCTCTATGACAGTCTCTGACCCGGCGGTATATGATGCCTTTCCTCACCACTAACCTCCTCCACTCTTTTAAAAGAAGGCCCCCATTCACGCCCACTTCCATCCTCTCACTACGGCTCGGCTTTTGGTTCCTGCTCCTGTAGTGTAAGATGGGGCTGATGACTGGGTCTTCCTTTTGCCCTGCCCGAATCTCCTGTGTGGTCATAGCAGGCAGTGCCTCCATCCCCACATCTCCATATGGCTCGCTGGTCACCAGCAGCTGGCCACTTTCAGACTCCTCCATGACAGCCGTGCTCTCCCCTGAGGCCTCCTCGGCTTCCTGAGTGGTTTGCGTCTCATCCTGTATCTGTCCACTCTCTCTGACTTGCTGAGGGCAGGTTTGTAGGGCCTCCGACACCTCCTGATTGGACATGCGTGAGAGTGCATCGGCGTTGGAATTGTCCTGTCCCCTCCGATACTGGATGTCAAAGTCAAATATGGACAGATGAGAAACCCACCGCTGGCCAGTGGCGTCGAGTTTGGCTGTGGTCATCACATACTTTAAGGGATTATTGTCCGTCAGAACAGAGAACTTGCGTCCATAGAGATGGTCATGGAACTTGTCGCAGGCGGCCCACTTGAGAGCGAGGAACTCAAGCTTGTGTGCAGGATACCTCGTCTCAGGTGGGCTCAAGCCTCTGCTGGCGTATGCAATAACCCTTTCCATTCCTCCTTGGATCTGTGCCAACACAGCGCCGAGCCCCTCTCCTGACGCATCGGTCTGCAGCAAGAAAGGCAAACTGTAGTCTGGATAGCCTAGCACTGGTGCATCTACCAACTTTTCTTTTAACGACTGAAAGGCCTCCTCGCATTCAGTCGTCCATAAAAAGAGTTGGTCAGGGCCTGGGCTTTTCTGGGCCCCTCTTTTCTTCTTTCTAGGGTCACCCGAGGTAAGACGGTATAAAGGGGCAGCCATACTGGAGTAGCCTTTCACATACCGCCTATAATAGCCCGCGAATCCTAAAAACTGAAGGACTTCCTTCCGATTAATGGGCCTCACCCAGTCCTTAACCCTGCTGATCTTCTCTGGGTCCGTCCTGATCCCCTCTGCAGACACCAAGTGACCCAAGTACTGGACTTCCTTCCTCACAAGTTGGCACTTGGAGGGCTTCAGCTTCAAGCCATGTTCCCGAAGCCTGTCAAACACCAGTTGCAGCCTTTCTAAATGTTCATTAAAGGACTTAGAGAAAATAATGATATCGTCCAGATAAATAAGGAGATGGGTGAAATTCAAGTCCCCAAAACAGCAGGTCATAAGCCTTTGAAAGGTGGAGGGCGCATTCTGCAACCCAGAAGGCATTCTGTTGGCCTCAAACAGCCCCATGGGGGTACTGAATGCTGTCTTGTGCTTGTCATGTTCCGCGACTTCCACCTGCCAATAACCAGACGTAAGGTCGAGGGTGGAGAAGTACTTTGCTTGCCCTAAAGCCTCTAGTGCCTCCTCTATTCTCGGCAGGGGAAACGCATCTCTGGTGCTGCAGGAGTTCAGTTTCCTGTAGTCAATGCAGAGTCTTAGTGACCCATCTTTCTTGGTCACAACGACCACTGGAGAGGCATACGGACTCTTACTAGGGCGGATGACTCCTGCTGCCTCCATCTCTGTCAACAACTGCCTCACGTCTTGCCACTGGGATGGGGCTATCTTGCGATATGGCAGTCGAAAGGGCCTCGAGTCGACCAGAGGAATCTCATGCTGTATGGTTGTTGTGTGACCATAATCCAGGGGAGTCTGAGAGAACACACATGCGTTCTTGTCCAGCAGCTCCTTGAGAAGAGCACGCTGGTTCTCGTCTTCCACTGCCGCTGCACTTAGGTCAACACTACAACTAGCCACCACTTGGTCCAGACTGAGACATGCCTCTTTCTTCCCTGCTTCACGCTGCTTTTTGGCAGAGAACTCCACCACATTGTTAACAAGAACAGCATTGGCCAGACATGTCTGTGGTTTAATTCTAATGCCACGTTGGGAAAGATTCATCACCCTGACTGGAGTGCAGCCCCTTTTTACATCCACAAGGACTTTGGCGACCAAGAGATCCTGGGGGAGCTGCAAGGAGGCATGGCCTTCTATCAGGGCGGTGTAGGTCTTCCTTCGAGGGCCAGCTTTAATTTTACACCTTAAATCCATCTCTTTTCCACCAGGGATATGTATCTTACGGCCGGTGTAAACAGCAGGACCCACAACGTCATGCATTTCACTTTGCTCAGCGCTCCCCACCTTCAGTAAAGCCGTATACCATTCAGGATGATTCTTTTTGACCTGATGCAGAAACTGCTGGCCATATGCTTCTCGAAGATGGCAATGGGAGGCTCGAATGACATTGGTTCCCACCAGCAGGGGGACTGAGGAGCGATAGTCAGAATCAGGAACGACGAAGGTAGGCACAGCCTTATACTCTTTCCCAAGAACTTTCAGGTCCACGTGCAGGACACCGTGATAGGGCACGGTCTGACCTGCCGCACCCTCAATGGGTATTTTAGAAGAGCGTAGTTTCTGCTTGTGCAGGACAGGGTGGCCTCGCCAGTAGCTGTGAGTGACACTAGTTATCTGGGAGCCAGAATCAATGAGAGCTCTGCACTCCTTGCCATTGACTTCCACCACTCCTTCATTCCTGGGACCTACTAGGGGTGTTTCATCTCCATCAGTGTTAATCTGATTTACCGGTGGGTGGGGCCCTTGCTGCATGCCCATGGTTGCCCCAGCTACCATGGGCTTTAAGCGTTTAAAGGTTGAGCGGAAGGGGGTGTGTGCCTCTCAGCTGGGGTCTGGGAGGCTTCGGCTGGGATGGGAACTGGAAGCAGTGCTCTGCAAACTCGGGCTGTGTGTCCTAACTTTCCACACCGGTAACAGGTAAAGCTCTGGTTTGCCTTTCCCGGTGATGGCTGGACCGTTGGTGAGGAGATAAGTGGTGGAGCAGTGATTCTCAACTCTAGGTGGGATAACTTGGCCATTTGTTCCTCCTGATTGAGGGCTAATCTCTTGACCATCTCAGTCAGCTCTGATAATTCAGATGTGTGCTTTGCCTTCTCTGTTTTCACGTTTCCACCACCCTCTGAGGTTACATGTACCTGTGCATATGTTTTTTTCACTTTGTTTTGGGGCTGGAACTTTTTGTTTTCCCTAGCTAGGTTTCGTAGTTCAGCCTGCAGCTCGCGGAAGCTCAAGAGCCTGGGTGTCATTGGTGCGATTCGCATATACACGTCTTCATCGGTAAGGCCCCTCATGAACTGCCGGGTAAGTTTGCCATCTCGATCAAGGAAAGGCTTACCTCCCCTTTGTTTCTCCTCCACCACTCGCAATTTCGCCTCCAGTGCTATAGCGTAAGAGCAGGCGGACTCTCCTGAATTCTGGCTCCGCTCGTAAAAGTCTGCTAATGGGTCTAAGGAGCCCCGTGTGTCGCTGTACTCTGACCTTAATTCCTCGAATGCTTTCTCTGGGGTCTGGTCATGGGGAGGTAGATTAAGGATCAGCTTTCTGGCTTCACCACTTAGGTGTCGCACCACCGTGGAAAAACGAAGGTGTGTGGGGAGCTCTATAGCCTCAAGAAGGTACTGCATGTCACGAATCCAGTCCTCCACCAGTATCTTACAGTCTGGATTTCCAGTGAAGACCTGAACATTTTTTACCTGATGAGTTTGCATGAAACCACCATAGGCTGTCATTGGAAGGCTTGGGCTGGCTCGAACAGGAGTCCGAGATTGTGCCACACATGGGTGGGTGTACATATGCAGGCTAGAAGAGGTGGGTGGAGGGACTGCTTGAGAAAGAACACCCGCATACCTGTTCAGGTGAGGACCTGGAACTGAGGTCTGTGGATACAGTGATTCAGGAACTGGATCAGGAAACGCTACGTGAGGGCTGTCTGCGGTAGTATGGGGTACTCCATTGGCAACCGATAAAGGCACTGATGTGGCTCCACTATAGCCTGGATCCTGAGCACTGGGAAATGGGTCATCAGAAAAATGCACTTGGGGGGTCTGCCCAGCAACAGCGGGCCTACTTGTAAAGTTTGCCGCTGGTGGTGTCTGAAAATTTGGTATGGGCATGTGGGGGACAGGGGTGGAATGTGTATAGCTTGAATAGACCTGGGGACTAGGCCTAAAAGGCTGGGATGGATAGGGGGTGGTAACTGGGTAAGTCATGGCAGGCTGCTGGACAGCTGGCATCCCTATAAAGACATGTTGTGGGGAGCTCTGTTGAGGCAGGGTAGCTACAGGCCCATGTCCACTGTGTTTGGGAACAGAGGTGTCCACCAACCTGTTTGCCTGGTAGCCTTGTTTTAGGTCTGGGCTAGTGTCAAAGCGAAGTGGTGGTACTTGCCCTGAAGCTCCAGAGCCTGGCTGTCTTGCTGCATGGGCTGGAGTGTAGTACTGGTCAGCATCGGGGGCATGCATTGCGGGTGGTGGCGTATGTCGTTCCAGGGGCGGTAGGGTGTCGCCTTCTGCAGGCCCTGCGGGTGGTTGGAGGCTGGACGCCCCAGCGGAGCGCCACCGCAACTTTAGGGGAGAGTCTGCATAGCTCTGTGACATTTTGCTATGTTTGCTATGTGACATGTAAATTAAATGACAGTGTAATGTAATATGTGGGTTATGAGTATATATCAAGCTGTAAGATATTAAATGTTTTAAAGCATGTACTTCAATGCAATCAGTATAGTGAATTATGCAGTTTAGCAAAAAAACATAACTGAAAAGGATGTCAGTTCAAACTTAAATTTTGACCTGAGTATTTCTCTAGACATCAATTAGATGCACAATAATCACATAAATCACCAAAACCTTATTATTCAAAAATATTCCCTAATATCACTTAACTAACAGTCAAATACATTTGACATCATTGAAAATTCCTCCAATAGCAACAGTCAAACAATCAAAATTCAAAACAGTCTGTAAAGGATATAGTGACGATGATGAATGTAATACCCAGAATCACAAATCTGGTTGAGAATGTCAGTCCGCTCATTTAAGGTGATACAGTTCAGCATTCAAAACACAGGCCTGGCTGTAGAATTTTCGCCCGCTTGGGTCTTGAAGTGCCACAATCCGGGTCACGGCACCAAAGATGTAGCCCTCTAGCTCTCCATCCGCGCACGCCGCCGGCTTCCAGCACCTCCACTGCTACTCTGCGTTGTGTTATTATCGTGAACGTGAGGGTGCATCCGGTAGGAAGGGAGACACGGACACAGAAGGGTTCGGGATTGTGGCAGACCGTACTTTACTGGGCTTCATAGACAGCATCTATAAGGTTGATGGCATATACTCTCATTTATAACCAGTATGAAAAATCCTAATGCACTTCAGTTGTACATTCACATGTTAATGAATCCCCATATTACATTCAAGTGCTAACGAATACCAAAACACTAACTAACTAGCACAGTAACACATAGCTTAGCACTGTATTAGTGGCCACATTACACTCGATCTTATAACGAAAATAAAAAGTGCTTTTTCTCAAAATGACTCAGCATTTAAGTCTTCAATAACTAGGTATAAACAATAGCTCAACAAAACGAACTTTCTAAGTAGTATTACCCAAGATAATTTCTATTTTATAAACTCATGAAAATAACGTGACTTACCTATAAGGTTGATGGCATATACTAAAGAAAAGATGGCGTTCTAAGCTAAACACGCATCAACCCTACGGTGTATCAAAAGGAACAATCAGAGTTAAACTAACGAAAATATAAATAATACATAGTCCTGCAGTGACACCTAGTGGCGCTACACATACACTGCCTTACATCGACATTGATATGATGTTGATTTTCCATCCAAATCATCATTTTGGTTGAGATTGAAATCTCAATGGTAAATATAGCTGCAAGCAGCAATGAGGGGGCCAAGCAGGCAGTTCAGCAGTCCAGAAGTCCAGATTTGCCATGCAACTCAATGCCGTGGCATCAGGCATATAGCATTAAGCAGTCACAACAAGTTCCATGTCAAACAACCCAAGATTGGCTGAGTTACAAGGTGAAGTTTCACATCAAAACATAACTGATTTTGTGGGGCTGAACCAGGGCTGAGTGTCGCCGCCCCCTCCCCCAGCCAGCCCACCGCCGCAACCGCCCCTGCCCATCCCACCCCGTCCCACCCTTGCACGCACACATTAGAATTAACTGGATGGAACTCGCTGTCATCAGTTTCACATCAAAAATAAAAGATTGACTGAGATATGATCACACTTGCTGTGATTTAAACACAGAGGTCAAAAATTGACGTCATAGGGTGAGTGGGGGTGTGAACTCGGCTTGGCCCAAGGATTCCAATGATACCTCATTTTGCCATTCGGGTCAACAGGTCAAAAGTTACGTCCGTGAACACAAGTCCAACTTTGGCCTGTTGGTGGCGCTAGAGCGCTTGAGGTGCGGGCATTAAACTTGGTGACATTAATCATGGGACTGTCCCTTATCAGTGTGCCAAATTTCACAACTTTTCACCAGACGGTTCTATGGGCTGCCATTGACTTCCATTGCAAAATAATGCGCATCAGCAACTACTGGCCAAAATGCATTTTTGTCAATTACGGAGCCCCCTAGAGGTCAAATGTCACCAAATTTCTTGAGCGTCCTCCCGATGGGCTCAAAATTGCATGAACTACGTTTGGTTTTGATACATGAAAGCGTTGCTGAGATATGAAATCACTTCCTGTTTGGCGGCTTCGCCGCAAATTTTGATTGGCTGGTACAGGCCAAAGCTTCTGTCAATTGTTCCAGAAAGCAATGCACTCATCAGGCATAGTCTGAAGATGGTCTCTGCCAATTTTGGTGAGGATCCGCTGAAATTTGTGACCTGCGAAAACTTGTACGTATTTTTGATTAAATCCAATATGGCGGCCGAATCAATTACGATGACATCACAAGTTGGCTTGGGTCGGCCTAAGGACCTTCAACAGTAGTACCAGACACCACTAGTGGGTTTTAATTCTAAGCACAACTGCTGCTACAGGCCAAAAGGCATGTTTCTTAATTACAGCGCCCCCTAGAGGTCAAAGGTCACCAGATTTCTTGAGCGTCCCCCTGATTGGGTCCTGAGGCCATGGACTAAGGTTGGTTATGATAGATCAATGGGTTGCTGAGATATGAGCTCACTTCCTGTTTGGCGGCTTCGCCGCAAATTTCGATTGGATATTACGGGTGAACGGTCATAGTTCCGAAGACAAAACACCACAACTTTTGTGAGGCTTGGTCTGAAGATCATGTATGTCAAGTTTGGTGACGATCGGACAAAATTTGTGACCTGTGAAAAATTAGTTTCACTTTCACTAAAATCCAATATGGCGGAAAATCCATCATGGCGGAAAATGACGTCATTGAGTGCGTTGAACTCGGCTTGGTCCAAGGATTCCAACGGTACCTCATTTTTCAAAATCGGATCAACAGGTCAAAAGTTACGTGCATGAATGCACGTCCAACTTTGGCCTGTTGGTGGCGCTAGAGCCCTCGAGGAGCCGACATGAAACTTGGTGAAATTAATCATGGGCCTGTCCCCAATCGGTGTGCCAAATTTCACAACTTTTTACCAGACGGTTCTATGGGCTGCCATAGACTCCCATGGCGGAAGAAAGATGTTAAATAATAATAATAAGAAATCATAGAAACACAATGGGGCTTCGCAGCTTCGCTGCTTGGCCCCCAAATAGACATTGAATCAGCATTACAATCCTGACAAAACTCCGACAGTGCATGAGCATAGATAGAGAGACATCGAAACAACATTGGTTTATAGTTTATATTACCATAATCGATAGACCATCGATACATAGTTTACTAAAAGATATTGAAAAGTCATGGATGTATGGTTTACTGGGAAATTTTGACGTGGTGATTGAAAAGTAGTGGATTTTTAGTTGACCGCGCGACGACGTTTGAACTGTCCAGCGGGAGATCATTTTGAGCAACGGTTCAGTCAGACCAACCGTGTTCAGCTCTCTGTCAAGTTCGCCGCTCCACCTTAATGGTAAGCAAGCATTTATTTATCTAACGATAATGTTTCAAAGTGAAATTGTACTACATTAAATTCAGGCATGTTTACAGTCTATGTACATCGTACTGTCTAACTTACAAACTCATTCATGCTTGAGTCAACTTAGGCTAGCTATGTTATCTTAATTTGCTGTGGTCAAATTAATGTTTTACGTTAAGTTATGGCAGTTCATCATAATGTTATGTTAACGTTAACATTACTCCCAGTCTGATTTATAATTAGGCCTTCCTTAACGTTAGTTGTCAGTAATTTAGAGTTGATTATATTTATATGATTTACATAAAATGTTTGTTGAGTTTACTGTCAAAATGATGGCTGAAGATGATGTGCTGCTGGCTAACGTGAACGCTTACTGTTACCAGCTAGCCTAAGTTGACTCTAGCATGAATGAGTTTGTAAGTTAGACAGTAGGCTACGATGTAGACAACATAGACTGAATATGATTATTCTAAAGTTTCACTTGTAAGTAGCCTTCAGTTGAACATATTTATCTAACACTGTCTATCTTTCTTCTATTTATGTTAGGTGCCGCTTCACTCTACTGGATGGTGGAGGATCTGACTGCAACCGTAGGCCTACTGGATGGCAGGGAAGCTCAGCACACGGGAATTTATAAATGAAGAAGAGTGAATAAATGCACTTGCTTTTCAAACTGATAACAAGTTGTCAATGGTTATTTATGCAAGCTTGTGTAGCCTAAACCAGGCATACCTTGGCCTAGCCAAATGTATCCTGGCTGTAGATAAAGCAGGGTATGAATTTCCCAATATTTTGCCAGATTAATATGGTTTACTGCGGTTTAATATGAATTGAAATACCATTGAAATACCATTGATCTTTAGTTTGGTTGTAATTTCAACATTGTTTCAATATGTATTTTAATTGAAATACAATTGAAATTCCGCTGGTCTATAGTTAATAAATCAACATTGTTTCAATATTAACTGAGGGTGCAAACTGATGTTAAATCAACATCGAAATCCGACATTGATTCAATGATTTAACGTTGACAATGCAATGTTGATTCTACATAGTTTCAATGCCCGTCTGCTATCTGGGTTAGCGTTTAGACATTCTCTGGCATAGACTGTATACATAGACTGTATAGGGAGGGAAAGTAATCTCATCGCCATCTAGTGGTTGCGTTCCTAGAGTTTAGCGGAGTGGATGGGTTTTTTTTTAGAAAAAAATATATCTCGGTGCCCATTGGGATCTTAATTTAATGCCTTCCATATGTTAGGCACTGGGGTCACCTCTATTGCTTCAAGTGGTCATACCTTATTTTTAGGATCAGTTGAATTGTTTTGAGTTTTTGTCGTAACACGGTGATAAGGAACTACAGCTGCATGTGACGTCACATGTTTGGGCGCTTAATCTCTAACTGATCAATACGCAATTTGTTTAACTGGCTTAACATATTTTTGTAATAACGGAATGTGATGTAAACCTAGTGGTGATAACCTTTATGTCAGGACAACTGGTGTTGTGCTTCTACTCACATGAAGAGCTAGCTGTAAGTGTTAAGTGTCAATGCTAACCAGGCTAATAAACAAACCATGCTACCTTGAGTAACGTTGAAGGGTAAAGTCACGTGACTTCTGTTGTAGTTCGTTTATGAAACAAAAGGAGCCATTTCGATTTTCTTAAATAAGGCAAAATAGGGTCTGACATTTTCACAGTTAGAATATTATTACTGTATAGACACTGAAAAATATTTTTGGTGGATAACATCGCTGATTTGATTTTAAATAGGTCTATGGGACTTAACATTGGAGCTGCTCTTCGATAGGAATGCAACCACTTGGGGCGCTGGTTTTCACTTTCCCTCAGCGCCCCAAGTGGTTGCCCAAGTGGTTGCTGGTCCGCGGAGTCGTGGAGTGAAATTAGGCCCGGTGCTTCGTCTGATAATTTGCTACGCAGTTGATCAAGATACCGCGGACCGACAAAAAAAGAAAACAAACGTTTCTGCTATCGATGTCATTAAACATGGAGCCATACAATAAAGTGGTGGTATGAGCGTTCATTCAATGCAGGCGTCTGCGCGAGAGAAACTGAAACTAATCGATAACGTTGTATCAAAGCTCGCTTCAACCTGTTGAACAGTGGCGTCGTTAGACCTGGGCATTCGGGGCTATAGCCCCGGATCTATGGTCCGTCAACAACAACAAAAACTCTTATCGTGAATGAAATAAATAGCCCCGTAGAAGAGACTTTTGTGTTTTGTGTCCATTGTGTGCATTAACAGCAGCGCAAGACAATCTGACGGGATCTGGGCAGGTTTAGAATCATTTGTTGCAAAATGTTGCAATTTCAATTCTCCTCTACGCTATTAAGCATTGCTGTTTCGTGCTTCTACTAACTAGCCTTAGCGAAATAAGTGTATAAGGACAAATGGATATTAGAAGTTTATTTAGAGCAAGAAAAGGGCAGAGCAGGGACAAGAAGTGGAAACTCTTCAGTGTGTCATCATCTCCCGCAACCCAGGAGGACATTTCGATCAGCTCAGTTTCAATATATCGTGATTTACTATTGAATCACATGCGCAGTAAATAAACCTGACCTCGTTTGAGGGGGCCTCCAAGCAATGCATGTTGGGCTTGATTTTGACAGAATGGAACTTTTTCTTTGGGCAAAAGTTCGTGATATACAACCCAAATGCATTGCTTTCAAGGCACCCATAGCCCATTAATTGAAGGGGATGACGTCCGAAATGTTTATCCCGAGACGAACGCTCACACCTGTCAAGTGCACGACAGAGGTGCATGACGATGTTTATTCTACAGGCCATTTTAATGTGATATTTGGGGTGTTGTATGTGGTGCACTTTGGCAGAACAGACGTTCTCCTCAGGGGCGCCTGCAGGAATTAATGCTATGGTACGCACACCCCCCCCCCCCCCCCCAACAATATTTGTCCGTTTTAGGTCCGTGCATTGGTCAGTCAGCAAAAAAGTAGCCTACATAGCATAACAACATCCACATGCAATAATACAACGACAACGTCTACAATGACCTATTCATTTGGACAACTTGATACAGCCCTATACAGGCTAAAGTTACCTTTAGTTTTGTTCTAGCGTAACGTGACGTCTGGCTTTAGTGCAGTCTAACGTTCTGACAAGCACACCAATTGCCTACCTTGTTCTTGTATAACTCCTAGCGTTGCTACCTCCATCCTTTCTGTTTTCGTTGTTTAAAACTTGTGATATCCATGATGAGTATTGAGTGAATTAGCTCAACATTGTGTGCTGATAACCATATAGATAGCCGAGTAAAAGAAAACAACAAGTTGCCTATTGCGTGGCTGCATGCGTATTCTCTCTCCTGCTCAAAACATAATGTGTTCACTAACTTTACGTAATAGAAAATGGTAAATAGCCTGATGGCATGCAGCTAATGGGATACTGTACATAGTTGGGAAGGTATGGTAGGCCGATTTGGTGTGAATACACACACACACACAAGGGAAATTTTCTCTCGCTGTTGAGTAGCGTGATGGTACGCACAGTGTGTACGGACGTACACCTGCAGGCGCGCCTGGTTCTCCTTACACGGTCTTTAAACATCAAAATATTCAGAATGCCGTGACGTGAGTCATTACGATTGGCCTTCCTTTTCATTCTCAAAGTAGGTTAAAATTGCATGTTCATCAGCACGATTTTCAAAATCTCTCGGGGGAGAAACCCCCGGACAAAAAAGAACTCTAACTTCTGGGCTCTAGCCCCGAATGTTTTAAATAGCTAGCGACGCCCCTGCTGTTGAATGCTATTTAATTGTTTAACGACACTTAATAGAACAACGTTGATTTTTGGAACTTCCATAGAAACAGAGCAGAGACTGTATAATACACTGTATAGCACTGAGTATTGTATAGTCAAATTTGAATATAACGTGGCCAAAAGCTATATAGCCTTCTTTCTATCTGTTAAAGATCAACAGATCAGTGATTTACGCCTATCTGCTCGCCAAAGAAGCTGGTATTGTGTTTCCTGAATCCTTACATTCAGGCATTCAAATTAAACTTCATTAAAAAACATGTATGTTTTTCCTCTATTTCCTACCAATGTATGATGCTTGCATAAGGGAAACATCCCAAAACAATAGCGCCCATATAATTGTTGCTGTTTTGAGTATTTCTTTTCTTGTGCAAGCATCATGCAACCATGCAAAAGCAATGAAACTAATAATTATATCTTACATTAGTAAAGCAGTCCTCTGATGTGCATGTCACAAAACATTTAAGTGAAAGTGCATGTATAACAATATAAGCATAATAATGATTGTGATAATGATAATGACAATTTGATTTGGAGGGAGTGGGGTTGGGTACGTGTAGAAGAGCCCTATGACCCCAAAGTCTGCCATGACCTCAGGTCAAAGAAGGCTGGTCTACATAACCTGCATCAGATTGAGGTTTGCAGTGATGCGCCTGAAGGCATGGGTTGAGGACCCAGTCAGTTACGTCACAATATGCATATTTGTTTAAATTCATACCTACGTAATCCATGACCAAAATTGTACTTTTTACTTTGAATCTTAAAAAAAAAAAAAATATTGACCTACCTACCGACCCATTTTTTTTATTTTTTTGGCTGTTACTGCAAACAAGAATATTTTTAAGGATGGCCTCATGACTGTGAAAATGGCTGACATTGAACCACAGTGCTTTAAATGGGAGCCCCCAGTATCAATTGAAAAAATATAATGTCCACAACACTGCTTTTGACTCCCAATTATTTAATGCAACGTTTTGACCCTGCTGGGTCTTCTTCAGCAGGGTCGAAACGTTGCATTAAATAATTGGGAGTCAAAAGCAGTGTTGCGGACATTATATTTTTTAAAATGAGTATATTTTCTTTTGTCCTGCACCTGCCAGAAGGTGGGATGTGCGCACAATAACTGTTTGCTGAACGTCTAGCCCCCAGTATCAGTCATCAAAATCTGCCACAAACACTTACAACACACAACATCACTCATAAACACACACACACACGGACAGAACCACCATTTTGACCATTTTGGGGCTAAATGTGCTTTTTCTCATTTGGTTGTTTTCTGTTTGTTTAGAGCAGAATGAGCCACTGCTGCTCAAAGGGCCCATTTGGGTGAAATTATTATGTTATTATTATGTACTATAGGGTTGTAGAATAAATAAAACAGTGTGTTTGAAATAATGGAATTTGTGCTCTCTCATGAAGCTGGGTCGATGAGACATGGGGAGGGTGGGTCTGTTGATCGGGGACTTGAGAGCCCTGATTAAAGACATTTTTCCTAAAGGTTTTTAGTCAAAGGCTGCCATTGACATAATGCCTTTGGTGTAGCCTACCTATGAGAGAAGACATTTTCTGCCTTTGCTTATGCCCATCTCGCAACATTTCGAAACCAAATTCCGCCAATGTTTTTTGGGGGGTCGCCAGACAAAAAGAACCACTGCACTACACCACTGGATGTAACCTAACGTTACTTACCACATTCAATCCCCCCCCCCACACACACACAATATATACCTTTTTAATGACTACTTTTAATTTATGATTTAAAGTTGAACTGGCTCTCGAGCAAACGAGTTTCATTACTTATAATTCCTTTTATGAGTACATGGCAATAAAACTACTTGCACTTGAACTGCAAAGTCTCAGTGCTTATCTTGGACATTGCTAGAAAACAAATGTCACGTGCATTGGTTCGGATCCTTTTCTTCTTTAGCTAACCAAACAAGCTGGGTGGGTCTAACGTTAGCTTCTGGACTATATATATATATAGGGTTAATTAAAGATTACGATTAGGAAATACATAAATTGACTGCTTTATAACGTTCTTCCACGTCAACAGGTAAGTGTGAACAAGCCTGTTATTGTGTATCTGTAACGTTAACTTAGTACCGTGTAATGAACGATAAAGTTAGGCAGTTAACGTTAATGTTAGCATTGATAACTCACAGATGGGGTTACAGACCGGTTTCAGTGTTAATAATTAAACAAATCATGCGTTAACGTTACTGCCACCTCTGTTTTATGATTTTCAAATGGAGGGTTTACTGCTACACTCTTGTTAGCTACCTCCTCAAACATTCAGGGGAATAACTTGGTTCGGTAGGTCACGTTAGCTTTATTTGCTCGTGTAACGTTAGCGTTAAGGCAGCGTTGACCCATTAACAGTGCGGTAATATAGGTGTTGGCCTAGAAGCTACCTGAGAGAACGGCTGATGGCTGCCAGTTGGATCTGCTGCAACAACTGCTTTGCTCCACCCTCTGCCAACAGTAAACTGGCTGTTTCCACTTGTGGTCACATTATCTGTAGCGGATGTTTTCAGCATGGTAAGCACATTCTCACTCTTAGATAATAACAATAACCCCTGCCATGTACTAATTTGCTTTTAGACCATTTGTTATACCTTTCAGGCAACATCAAGGAAGGGCAGTGCCGAATTTGTAAAGCGAAATGTCAGCTCTCTCTTATTTCAGACAAGGTGAGTTACAAAGACATCTATGAAATACAAAAGGAAATACTAGAGTAAATTATGACTGAAACGATTACTCGAGTAACTCGAATAATTCGATTATAAAAAGCAAGAATGAGAAGCCCCACAATGGAGGTGTAGTGACCTGTCATCATTGACCTGTCAGGAGCAAAAGGAACAAGAGAGCCGAAATAACTATTGTTGCATCAGTCTTTTTGAAGGAGATGCATTGGCCAACTAATATTGAAAAGACGTGCAAAAACGGTTATTGTTTGTCAACAAAAACGTTGTCTACAGTATAAGCGACAAATGAACGCTACCTGTGTTTCGTGCTAAATGTCACTGAAGCCTAGTTGATTGATGGATGACATATTCCTTGCAACCGTGTTGATGTCTGAGACCTACACATAATAGCCTACATGAAAGAATACATGAACATCCAAAACACAATGAACAAACTATAAACCAATGGGTCAAGTTTCTTGCAGTTAAGAATCAATCTCACATCTGGGCAGAATATACAGTATAACATTTCAACCACAGTGTAGCGGAGACCAGTTAGGAATTACCACTGCATCTGTCAGTACTAGAGAATAGAAGTGCCTACTGCCTACATTACACTGTACTAATCAAAGTGTGGTAGGAGGAGAAAGTGGTAGGATGAGGTAGAGGAGGGTGGACAGGATAGAGGTAGAGGAGAGAAAAGCATGGTAAGTGCACATCAGGTGTGTCAGAACCGCAAGGATCTAGTCCCATCTTCTGTACTTTGTGTAGTCTGCATCTGCATCCCAGACACAAAATATGGAGAGCTGGAGCTGCTGCATGATGGTCAGTCTTAGACTACGTTTACACGAAGCAGGGTATTTTCCTAAACAAATATCTGGCCATCTACGTTTGCAAATAAAACTGCATTTACACGAGACCGTTTTTTTTTAAAATGTGTTTACACGAACCCGTGTACATACATGCTGTCATGAGCACGCCAAACCACAGTGGCAGTCTAACGATAAGCTCAAGCTCACATTAACCAGTCAGGGGGTCGTTTCCAGAAATCGTTGTTTGCTAACTTGCGTCGCAACCTTGGTAGTACGCTCCATCGTTCTTGGATTTGGTGTTTCTAGAAAGGGTAGTTCGAACTCTCAATCGCAAACAAGGACGCAAAGTTTGGTCGTTTGAACTACTGCCCCTAGGCAGTCGCACTTGTGTCGTTCCTTGGTAGTTCCTGTTGGTGTCCGGAGCGCCTAACCAAAAACCACAACCACCTAACCAAAATTTGCGAAGTGGATGTTTATCTCATGACTCAATGATTGGTCTATCCTGTAGCTTAATTTTGATTAAGACACTGCTCCCCTACTTGGCTCATTCTTGCTATTTATGTTAATTAAAGTATTGCCTTGATTTTAGTATTATAATCTTCACAGTCCCTAACATCAGCAGTGTTAAATGGTGTAGTGGCTAAAGCAGATGACTTATTATCCCAACGTTGTAGGTTCGATTTTCTTATGATTGTCCTTCTTATGATGGTGAGATTGTCCTCTTGCTTCTCGCTACCTGCAGGTGAACTAGTGTGACACGTAGATTCAATTGTTTTTGACTGATGTATTGTACCTATGGTCTCTCGATGTAGAGTAACTATATACATAAATATGTATGGTCAAAACCTATTGTTGTGTCTCGTAGGCCTACTCTTACTCAGAGATGAAAAGAAGAGACAGGATGCGAACTCCGGCCGAGCGCGCAGTGCACCAACGCGCTGCCGTTAAGCCACGAGACAGTTGATAACCTATGGGATACCCAGATATTTGTCCAGGCTATATATTTTTTCCAACACATAGATATTTAACACAAATAATGACTCATATTGGTCTGCTTAAGTTAACTGTTTTATATGCTTGCAATAGGTTTAGGTTTTGGCTGATGGCAATGACAATACCAGCATTAATCACTCGGTTTAGATTAGAAACATGTCGACATAGGCCGTGACAGAACATTTCTAGGGGGTGGGGTATTACACGTTGCCACTGTTTCCACCAATGATATGTATCGCTGCATCATCAACAACGTTGTTGGAACTATGGTGTTCGAACATCGGAGGTAGCGAATTGCGACACAGGTACGATGCTTTCTGGAAACAGGTGTAACAGTGTCGTTGTTTGGTCGCAAGTTGCGTCGTACCATGGTGGTTGAGCAACATCGTTGCTAACTTTTCTAGAAACCACAGTTTACAACCAAATGCATAAACGAAGTTTTCCAAAAAAATCACTTTGGCCAGAGTTTTTTTGGATAACCGTTTTACGGGGCGAATTCTCCATTTGCGTCTAAATGAAAGGCTCAAACGTAGGGAAATGTCTTCTAAAAAAATGTTTATAAAAATACACATGCTTGTGTAAACGGGGTCTTACTTGTGGCTCCAGTTCCTTTGTCTTTGACAGATTTCACAGGAACACTTTAGAATCAATCCAGATCAAGAACACCTTATTTCCCGAGGCTGCCTGCTAAACTGTAAACAACAATGATAATTTATCAAACTACAATTACTGTTGCTCAAGGTCCCTACACATAAAGCCAGAGTGTATTACAGAAGACTAAAAGAACACTTACAGTAACTGTCCCCCTTCCAGCTCCTCTCGAAAGAAAGTCTGTATAAGGCATTTCCTTCCAGCAATAGACGTCATGTTCCGTGTCAGATCTCAGTCTTCTGTGAGATTAACAGTCTTGTGTAATAAACTCAGGGTTCGCTAACTACGTTGTTGGTGCTTCATTTTATGTGTAGGGACCTTGAGCAAGCTACTGACGAGGTTTGATGCTGTTTTGAACAATATTACTGGTTAAAAAAAACGATTTGAGGCTATAGTGTATACCGGAGCAAGCTCTGTAGAGGTTGATCAACGAAAAATACTGTCTCCACGGCTTCTTTGATGTGTTTTAATGGAGAAAAACACCCTTGGGTTAATTTTCACTGGAATTACACTTTAACACCAGCTCACCAAACGTAGCAACACAAGGCAACGTAAACATTGATATTAGTTGATTTAATGATTCTCGAATTTTGGGACCAGGATTACAAGAAAATACCATTAAGTTCAGTAATGGGGTAGTATAGGTTGACCCTTAGTAGCCCATAGACTATACCCCATTGCCCACACATGTGACTATGTCAGGCCTAATCTACAGTATATACTAATATGGCTTAACACATAATTGAACTTTAGATTATGATATAAGGTGTCAAATACTTGTACCAATGTGTTGATACCCAACTTGCTCAAGGTGTCAAATACTTACCAATGTGTTGATACCCAACTTGCAATGGCCAATTTCATCTCTCATATGGCTTAATATCGGTATTTTCCACCACTGGGTACCGGTCAGAAAGTGGTCTACCTGGTACAGTGGGAATGTGTTTATTTCTTGTTAACATGTTTTTTCTCTGGGACCAGGGCTAACAAACCAGTTACTAGCAGTTTTGGCATTGTGGGCAGGTGCCGAGTCCTGCTGGAAAAGGAAATCAGGATCTCCATAAAGCTTGTCAGCAGATGGAAGTATGAAGTGCACTAAAATCCCCCGGTAGAAGGCTGCATTAACTCTGGACTTGATAAAACACAGTGGACCAACACCAGCAAATGCCATGGCAAATCATTACTGACTGTGGAAACATCAAACTGGACTTAAAACAACTTGGATTCTGTGCCTCTTGAGACATTGATTGGACCCTGATATCCAAATTAAATTCAAATTCTGTTTTTATGTGAAAAGAGGAGTTTGGACCACTGAACAACGGTCCAATGGTCCAGTGTGGCAATTAACGACCTAAGGAGGGGTCTGGGGTATTGTCTAAAAATCGCTATCTTACACTACCTAAAACGCATTACGCCACTGACCAAGAGAAACATGGTGAGAAATCCATGGCAAGTTGTTTATATGTTATTTTAAGAGCGCAGTATCAACAGTGATATGGGCCGGTGCACAACGCACCCTGTTTCTCTCATCCATGAACGTGCACAGCGCACATCCATGCAAAACGTATGTATAAATGTATGCATTAAAAATGTATAATGATTCAAAGAAATCAATCAATTCAATGAAATTATTCTAAATACACATAGTTAAACATTTACAGAAATATTATGTCTCCCTCCCTCACTAACATACACACACTTCTTTCTAAAAGAGTAATTCCATTGTCAGTAGCTGGATGGGTTGTGAGTTAAGTGTGGTGTTAGTGCTTTAAATTCTTAGCCAGGATCAGGTGGACTGATCTTGCTGTGCTTCAGCCGTTTCAGTTAGTTTCAATTTGCCAATGAGTTCAAATAATAAACGAGTGCAGATGTGTGTAGGTTATACACTCTGGCACTGTACTCAAGCTGACCAAGCCAGATGTGGGCCAACACTGAGACCCAGAGGACCTCTGTGGCCCAGGATTTTATCTAACTTAAATAGTACAACATAGAACATTATTGTGTGGCGGCCCACCATATTAGTAACGTATGGGAAATACTGTATAGGCAACACAGAGCAAAGGCATTTTTTGACATTAGGTTACAACAGTTATTCCACATTCTGATGCTATTTCAAAGTCATTTTGAATGTTTTCTTTCCACGACATATCACCTTAAACTGCTGCTTCCTTGTGTTTTGTTCTGCTTCACTTTGTACTCAAGGTAATAGTCACTGCCCTGTTCTGTGTAAACAGTAAATATTGTAGGATAATACTTAAGCTTTGTTTTATTTATTTATTTATTTATTTATTTTATTTTTTTACAGAGCAGCCCTGAGGTGAAGGCACTCTTTTCTGACCATAGCCCGACAGTCACAACATACTTGGCAGAGATTAGTAAGGTAATGATTATATATAAACTTGTATCATGTATTATGCTATGCATGCATGCATATATATATATAGTGTCAAAAAGTGAAGCGTTAGACTTTCAATCAGTACCTAGACTGGGAGACAATTTGGCTCAGTTTATTTCAGTGTTCCAAAAATGTAGCTCACCATCTGATCCACTACAAGACTATACATAGATCAAATGCAACTCCACACAGAAGATTTCAAATGAAATGGGTTCCTAGCTCTACTTGCAACATTTGTAATGTCTTACCTGGCACATTTTTACATATGTTTTGGGAATGTCCCACAATTGCAGAGCTATGGATGTTTGTAGTGGAGGAAATGTCAAAGCTCCTGGATCTTAATATCCCCAGAACACCACACATTTGCCTTTTAAATGATGATTCGGACCTTGAATATTCTATAATCCAAAAGAAAATGCTGATGGCAGGTTTCACAGCATCTAAAAAAGTTGTTATACAATTATGGATCAACCCTCATATACCATTCAAACGTTTTTGGGTAACTTATGTAGATGATATTGTCAATTTAGAATATCATACTGCTCGCGTAAACAAGGCCAAGGTATCCACCCTACATAAACGGGAGGCATTAATATGCAGGGTCAAAGATCTCATACCTCTTGTGTGATGAGTTGCTTCATTGTATAAAATACAAGTTGCTGTTGAGTGCTCTTTTTTTCTCTTTCTCTGTAAATATCTGTTTTATCATTTTGCATTTTTAATCTCTTCTTTTTAACATGATTAGGTGTATGCTTTTATATATCATGTATCATTTTATTATTTCATGTAACCGTATTGCCCAAAGTAGACCCAATTAACTGTATGATTTCATGCATTTAATCACGGTTACATGTTTTAATCACCTGACAGTTTATACATATATAAATATTTTAGTGCCCTTGAGCAAGGCACCTAACCCCTCACTGCTCCCCGAGCGCCGCTGTGGTTGCAGGCAGCTCACTGCGCCGGGATTAGTGTGTGCTTCACCTCACTGTGTGCTGTGTTTCACTAATTCACGGATTGGGTTAAATGCAGAGACCAAATTTCCCTCACGGGATCAAAAGAGTATATATACTTATACTTACTTAAACTTATATATAAAATTCTTAAAGTAGTCATATTATTTTATATATATATACATATTGTTATATATATTTTATATATATAACAATATCCAGTAGTAATATAAATAAATAAATATATATCTAAATATAATAATATTTTATATATATTTAGATATATATATATATATATATATATATATATATATATATATATATATATATATATATATATATATATATATATATATATTTATTTATATTATCTATTATTGTTTTCTACTGCTGTATTTTTACAGGTAAATATCATTGCATGCCATTGCAACTATTTTTTAGGTCTTACTTTTTCAGGCAAGACATCAAAAGAGATTACTGACACACTATCAACAAAGGGTAAAGTAGCGTTTATTAACAGTTACATGCTAAGTTATTCATTCAATGTGATTTATTAGCTTGGTGTAACAAGATTCACATTGACTCTGTGAATAGGATGTGCTCCATGGGGAATTGTTTCCAGTTGATACATCCTAATGAGTGCAGACTTGAGGTTGATTATGAAATTACTGGCCACGTGAATGAATCTGATTACCGTATTGGCCCGAATATAAGACGACCCTGAATATAAGACAACCCCCCTTTTCAGGACTTATTTTTTGAAAAAAAATAAAATAAAAGCAGCTTTTTCTTGTTTGATTTAGATGTTTTTTTTCTGGTGGTGACACATTGAATGAATTCATTTAGGCCATTTAAATTAAATCATGAGATCAAATTCATTCATCTTTTGGGATACATTTGTCAAATTTAAATTAAATAAATAACATTAATATGATAATGAATGACTTTTTATAATGCAATAAAAGTGCAAAAGATAGTCTGTGGTAGGCTATTTCTATTATGAAAGAAAAGAACCATAGCCTAAATAACTTTCAATAACTGCATTAACCATACACGTCTAAGTGTACAGTCTTGAAACAAGCAGTTTCAACACTGACAGATGTTGTCATGTCAAAAAACACTGGCGTTTGATCAGCATTGCCCATCTGATCTAGGGAGTGTGAGTTGATCACATATCGCTGAAAAGACCCTTCTCCTCGAAGTCTGAGGGCAAGCTCTGGGCAAGACTTTTGTGACGCAATGACAGTCCATTGCGCCACATCATTAAGGCTACTTTTGAAGTCGGTGGGTGTTTTTAGCTCTTTATCGATCTCCAAATCCTTCAGCTGTATGGCGGCTCTGGTAATGGTCATTCTGTCATTACCTTTTTCACACACTCTCCTATCAATCTGTTGGAAACGGACAGTTTTAGGACCACGGATTTTGATGATGACTGATTGCATTTTTGAGACAGCCTTTCTGGGCTCATTAATGAATCTCATTCATATTTTATATAGATAATCATCATATTTTAAAATTGCCATCATAGCTCCTTCTCAATTGTTGGCTGCTAACTTAATTCAAAACACTCGTTACAAAATATTGATACGGCGCCATCTACAGCTTTTCCCTTTTTTTTGTCTAGGCCCTGAATATAAGACGGCCCCACTATTCCAGACATATTTTGAGAAAAAAAAACATTGGGCCAATACTGTACTTTCAAGTAGCACTGTATAACCATTGCAATGCTCGATCAAAGATCCTAGAGCAACGCAATACGTTTCTATGGGAGCAAAACTGGACAGTTCAGACTGCATAAGTGGAAGTGCGCTAGTGCTAGCTTAAAAACGCTAGCTTAAAACGCTATACAATTGGATAGCAGTAGCTATGGTAATATAGCTATGCACTAACAAGTGACTAGCAGTTGAGGGACTTTGCATAAAAAATCGTTTACAAATTGATCATAACGCATAAATTAAAAAAAAAATGAGGAAAAACACAACCTTTAAGGACACCAATTTTCTTTGTGAATGAATAATGTATTGTAAATAAATAAATGTTCTTCCTTAAAATACAGGGGGCATAAGTATACACACCCCTATGTTAAATTCCCAAAGAGGCAGGCAGATTTTTATTTTTAAAGACCAATTATTTCATGGATCCAAGATACTATGCATCCTGATAAAGTTCCCTTAGCCTTTGGAATTAAAATAGCCCCACATCATCACATACCCTTCACCATACCTAGAGATTGGCTTGGGGTACTTTCCATAAGATCATCTCTCAATGCAAATCAAATCAGCTATTACTGAAATAAAACCATGCCAATCTCTAGGATTCTCCAAGGAAACTTTACTTTACTGATTTTCAGATTATGACATTCTGTTTTTATTCGCATTTTATACAACGTCCCAACTTTTTCTGATTTGGGGTTGTAAATATTAAGTAGACAAATTTTGAGCAACCATTTTCCTAGATTGTGTCTGATTTGACACAGAAAGACCCAAAAGGACTTTGGTATAGGTATATACTATGCCCCCATAGTATAGCTTTGTAGCCACCTGGCTGCACTAGCAACTAGCAGCATAACTCATTTTTTTCTATGGACAGTACTCACACTGCAAGGAAAAAGACATATCAGCTACTTGAATTCCACAGTATTCTCCCTTGCACACCACAGATAGATTCACAAAGGCTTCTTAAGAAAAACATACTTCTTAAGGTGAGACACAGCAGATGATAACATTGTTTTTTCATGCACTGGTCAATTTCGAGATTTTGAGCTAGTTTGTTACCTTAGCATGTATTCTATCACACTACTACAACAAAAAAGTCAGATTTACACATTTAGGTGTTTATGTCATTATATTGTGTTTACTCGCACCTGTATATTTCTCCTAAATTCAGCAAAAGTTAGCATTCTGACTTTGCATGCACTACTGCGACCATGGTCCGAAACATATCATGTGTAGTACCGTTGGAAAGCTCTATTTTTCCTGTACCACGCTATGTGATCTATATATGGACACTACCTTTGTATCAGCAACCAATTGCGAAAGTTCAAAGGCGAGAGCGGAATCTCATTGGCTGTTTTTCAAGGCTGTTTTCTCAAAATGAGTTTCCTCTCACACTCCCACTTGAGCACAAAATCTCCACTTCAGAAGCACTTACATACACCAAACTTTCTAGACGTATGCCTAAGTTTAGAAGATTTTTACTTAGGGGTTTGTTGATATATTATTTGTAGCCTGACTTATATGACATTTTATGCCTAAAAACATCAAAAATTGATTTTTTAAGGCTATTGACAGCATATTCTGATTTTTACAGGATAACAAAAGTAGATATCCATAAATCCTTCTGTAATTTTCCCCCCATCTAATATCTGAACACAATGAAAACATAATTTTGAACCTGGCTCTATCCAATGCTCAGATTTCGTGTTTTAAAATGTATGCAAATTAGCGCATATTTAATTAGATAATGCCCAATTTGCATATGTAAGCATTAAATTACAGATAACTAAAAATACACTAAAAATTTTAAAAGATTTCATATTCATGAATAAAATTCTTATGTTTTTTCTTAAATCTTTTTTTTTAAACATCTTACATTTCTTCTCAATTTCCCTTGCAATTTTAAAACAACCCTGCACCTGTCTTAAAAATGTTTAAAGATGAGCCTCATTCTGACTCATTCAGAAGCCTCAGAGTTGAGTCTCAAAGCTGAGTAATTCAAATAAACACATTTAACAGTTTGTTTGAAATATCAGCCTTTATTATGTGTACTTACAAGTTACGTACACTTTTCGTGAATCTGGCCCCAGGACTCTATGTTAAAAAAAAAACCAAACATACAAAAAAAAAACGAGTTTCTATAAACTAACGAATCGAAGCTTACACAAATATTACATTCTAGTCCATATTGGTAATATTGAAATGTTTATTTGTTAAATCACACATACATAGCTAAAATATCTTTACAAGGAGTTGTGTCACCATTTAATTTTTCTCGGTTTGTGACACAGACTATTTGACATGGAGGTAATAAATTGACCTTCTTTTTCTTGTACAAAGTTTAAATGTCATATTTGATTGCAGAATGAAAAATTAGAAGATGTCCTACTTAAAATGAAGCAAGAAATACAAGAACTGAACACGTAAGGTTTTAAAATGTCTGATATTATGTATTAACCTGCATAAGAGATTACTTAGATGATGTGGGTAATTTAGTTTCTTTTTGTTACAGAAAAGTCTCTCAGCAGAATACTTACATATTCAAGTTGGAGAACTCCGTTCACCAAAGGTAATTAAAGGTCTTTTGCTGAAATGTGCCTGTTGTTGCTATAGAGAGCCGAAGTCACGGCCTTCTACTTCTGGTCCATGGGACCTATCTATCGAAAAAATATGAACGGGAGTCAATGGAGAGATAATAATTATTTTTTGGTCCCGTTCGAATTGTGCCATGAATTTTACATATGATTTGTGTGAATTTACATTAAATTCAGACCTTAAAAGTTATGTTGGTTTTGTGCGAATCCGCTCAGTGGACTACATCTCTCGTCTCGAACGATGTACGTCACCAATGTAGTAAAACGATACGGATAGCTGTTATGCTAGTTGACGGTTACATCTTGCTGCCTGCTATGTCACTTAACAGTAGTTTATGTACACTCTATGGACGAGTTACTTACCTGATGGGCTGTATTTTGGGGTGTATGGCGTAAAGTTCGTTTTCCACCCGCGCAAAGTTTAATTCGGTATTTTGCACGTTTTTTTTTTAAACATTGTGCCCAGGGGTGTGGCAATTAACAACCTAGGGAGGGGCCTGGCACGTTGTCTAAAAATCGCTATCGTAGGCCTAAACCTGCTATTTTAAGAGCACATGTCAACAGTCATATTGGCAGGTGCACACATCATCCTTCTATCATTCATGAACGCACACCAGCGCACGTCCATGCAAAGCATTACAAATTGCACGATTACAATGGGAAACATAATTAGAATAAAGACATTACGAAATACTGTACATCTCATGATGAGTAGTTATTCACCATCATTTGCAAATTGGTAATGACGGTTAAAAGTGATTAGGGGAGAGGCGAGAGACACATATAGAGCACAGCTGAAGACGCACTGTCACGAGATATAAGCAACTCCTCTGCAGGATAAATGTTGTTTTATTCAGTCATTTGAGCAATATTAGGGTAAGTGTTGCTTTTTCCAGCCTATGTTTTCGATGGTAACCCATTGTCAGTCAATAGTGAAAGTAACTGCATATAACTGTCTTGTCGTTGACTGACTCCTTGGTGGAGTTAGTTTCACTTTGCCAATGAGTTCGAATAATAGACGGTTGCAAATGCGTGAAGGCTATGCTAGGTTTTAGTAAAGCATGGTTTAAGAATGACTATTCCATACGGTCTCGCAAGCAGCCTCCTTCAAATGCGCCATTGAATGGCAAAATACCGATGCATTTGCGCCGTTAAAGGGAATGACAGATGTCATTCTCATTGGTTTAAAATTATGTTACGCTCCAAACACACCCATATGACTGATTAAAAAACCTAGGAACACCTTGTTGATCCATGCGCTCCACGTTTGATAACGAAACCCCTCCCAATGTAAACTGGACACCCTACTAAATTTGAATAGACTTTTGACGAGTGACAATGCACTTTAGAATGTCATGATAGGGCCCTATGTGTTTAATCCTCTTACTCATGGTATTTTCATCAGAAAGGGAAGCCCAAGTAAGACCTGCTGCTGGTATGCTTGTACAATCTGGTGTGGCTGTGAATGGGCTAACGTCACTAGCGCGACTGATGGGTTTGTAGTCGTTGGAATTACAATCTTTCACAGTGTTGTAATTCAATAGATACGAAACAAACTGCAAATGTCTACATGAAAAATTGTCTTTAAAATTGACAAACATCATATGGGAAATTCAAGGCAGAAGTCGATCGGTACCAGAAAATAATTTATCTTTCGCCATTGACTACCATTCATCATTTTTCAAAAGATAGGTCCCATGGTGGCTAACGGAAGGGTGTGACCTCGGCTGTCTATTATATCGAATACCAGCTAGCATAGCTGTGCGTGTGGAACATTAGTAAATGTCACTCCATGACGCCTCAAATGCAGTGCTGCTGGCATGAAAGGTGAACAAAGCACCTTTGTGTCCGGTTACACAAAGCACCTTAAGTTAAATTTTTCCCTTAAAATCTGATTTAAGGGTCCCCTTAAAATAAAACCGGTTGCACAAACACCCAAAATATTCTCCTTAAGGCAGGGGCGGTTCTATGGGCGGGGCCACAGGGCCCCATCTGAAATCTCATTGGCCCCTCACTGGCCCCTGTACCGTCAATCATCAATAAGTGTCAAACTTGTTGAGAACGACGATCAGAGATGCAATTCCATTCCCAAACAACTGGTGGCAGTAATGCACCTATGAAGCCTGAAAGCTAAAGCACACAGTGAACTGTAAAGGAAAGAATACATTTGGCTAATGTGTCTCTGCTAATGTGAAGAAAGGATACATTTGGCTAACGGAAGTATCAGCTAACATGAAGAACCGATACATTTGGCTAACGAAAGTATCAGCTTGAATTCTAACGTGAAAAACCGATGGCAGCGTTTCATCCTCCACAGAAGTTTCTTGGTGAGTCACAAATCTCTATGTTGGTTATCATCATTATGTGAAAGGGACGTTTATTTGTTGCTGTCCCAATATGTTAAGTTTTTCAATTAAATTACGAAGCAGCAGCAAGCTTGCAGTGAACTGTTTACTGACTTAGTCAGTGAACTGTTAACATTAACTTAACGTTAGGTTACTTGAGTTGAGGTTTGATTGTTATTCATTGTTAGCATGCTGATAGATTTTATGTAAGGTAATGTATGAAGTGTTTGAAATGGTGTGAATATGAAATGCAGAGAAATGGACATCCTGTTTGTTTGGGGTCCGAAATGAATAATATTACATGCGCTAGTGCGCCTTACCAAATGTAAATAACGTTCCATTTTTTTTGCTTGAGGAAAAAGTTTGGCAGCTGCTAACATGAACATGAGAATACATACCTAATAGCTAACGCTATGTTTTTGTAGTTAATGTGAGCTATCATTGCAAAGTTATTAACCACTATTCTGAGTTTATTTGATTCATGGGCTTCGCATGAATTCTGTCTCAAAGTGTTAGGACAAGGAGAGTTTCATTGAGATAAATTGGTTAAATTTTCTACTCTAGTCACTCAAGCTTTATATGATTTAAAAAAAACAATAACTGGTTTTACAGTTGCCAGACGACATGCTGAATACAAGCATGGATTTTGTGACACGCATTTGTGTTACACCTACAGACTGGGATGGCGCAGGAGCTGGTGACTTCAACCCACAGTCTTCAGAACCACCAGTCACCAAGCATAGCTGCTCCTAATGGTATGATGCTATTTTAGGCTACCACATTTTTGAGATACCCCTACCGGAGGTAGAACTAAACGCAACAATGTTTTTCCTTATCTCTAAGGTCTCCCATATATTAAATGGATTCTTAGCTAAAGATATTTTACTGCTAAGATTGTTAAATTAACAGATATTGTTATACACCCCAAAACCAAAAAAGGACTAAAATATAGCCTGTCCGTATGGGAGTTAAGGCGTATAAACTAGTGCAGATCAATCACACAAGCTCTGAGAGCTTTGAAACTTGGCATGTTTATAGTCAGGAAGTTGCTTTACCTACTAGAAAAGACTGGATGTGATTATCTTGATGTATGGAATGAATAGAGACATGTAAACATACACCTAAAATAAGCGGACATGCAAAAAATGAATATCTATGCAGAATGTTTTCATTTACTTTGTAGCTGCTTTACCAGGGATTATCATAGAAACACATATGATGGCTTATGGGAAAGGTGGGGTTGTACTGAATCCAACAATACCAAATATGTAAATATAGTTTGACAAGTTAGGGTGTTCTGTCACTCAATGTATGAGGTGTCCAAAATGAAAAAAAAAAACAGAACACTAGCAAAATACAGTCTCAAGTCCAAATCACATTATCAGTGGTGAGAAGAATGTTGATAAATTCATTGTTACTGCAAGGCAAGTGCTGATCTATATTTACATTTAATAATGATACATTTCATATGAAACACAGATCCAATTGAATCAGGTTAACACTGGAATGGAACACCTTTATTAAAATATTTACATTCACTTGAATTTTGTTTTGGTCAAGTCATTACTGAATAATGGAAAATAATACTGTTAGCTTTTGTCTGTCCAGACCAGCAGTGGACAGTAGAGCCTACACTGCTTACTTCACCCCTAAGTAGCTAAACAATTAGTTGTAGAAACTACTTTCCCTAGCTAAGAAAGTACTTAGCCCTCTGACTAATGTTGCTTGTGTAATTCAACTTGATTTGCATTTCAATGAAAATTCTGAAATTATACCTTTTCACTAGTCTCTTGAATTATAAGGCCTTTTCACACAGAGATTACGCTAAATTTGCGGGAAGAGGAGACGTCTTTTTGCCGCAACGTGTGTCTGAAAATGAGGTGAACATTTGCCGGCCTGCTGATCTGTTCACATGATGCGGCATTTTGGGGAGCCAGGAGGCAGGATCAGCTAGCAAATTAAAATGTGACGTGCAATAGGGGGCGTGTAGAGTGATAGTCGTAGGCCTTATTATGTGTGGGCCTTCAGATGCAGCAGGTGTGTGATTTCCAAAACCATGGTACCCTACAAATGCAAGTGAAGTTGCTTTGTTGTTGCTTATGACCCATTCACACTGGTGGCGGAACGAAAAAACTCGGCAAAATGTCTAGGGGGCTTGGTAGTAAATTTGGCGAGACACTTTGTCCCGCTGTTCCGCCTCGGTCTATGTGAAAGGGACAGTCGTTCCGCGATTCTGGTACATAAAATCGTGGCAATTTTGGCAATGTGAAAAGGCCTACTGAGAATGTCTTACAGACATTGGATCCAAAGTTTGTGGGAAACATTTTGAAAAGGCCAAGAAAAAAAATCCCTATGTCCACCCACAGTAGAAGCCCTCCAACGCATACTTACCCTTGCTCAGCAGAGAGAGAGATGGTGATGTCCATAAAACTCTGGCTCCATATACAGATGATATTTTCTCCAAAATCAAAGTTTCATATCATGTATCATGTATAGCGAACTACTGCAGTAAGACAAAAATCAGTGAGCAGCAGCAAGTTGCAAATGTTGAGAGTGAGAGCACATCTGCACCAAGAAGGCTGAGTAGGGCTGATACAACATCATTTCAAATGCGGAGAGATTGTTTCATTTGTGGGAAGGCCAGCTCTAAACCAGAACCTCTGACAGCAATTTCAACTGGAACAGTCGCAAGTACCAGAGACAAGGTCCTTCGGGCAGCTTCTGAAAGGCTTGTAGATGTACATCTTTGAATTCTTTCATGCCCAGATCTTTTTGCATGATACCAAATACCATAAAATGCCTTGCACACTACATCTCTAAATGAAATATAGTAGAAGCCATAGAAAAGAATGAAAAAAGCAGACCAATGTCTATAACAAAGCCTTTATTAAGCTCACTGAAGACATTGATAAAACAGTATTGTCCACTGCAAAAACTAGTATAAAGAGACTTACCTAGCGCTTTCTTGTGAAATCAATTGACTTAATTAAAAAAAAAATTGACTTATTTTAAGACATCTCATCTTGAAAACAAGCAAATTTGTCTGCCAGTGCGTTAAGCAAATTTGTCCTAAAAACAAGCAAATTTGTCTGCCAGTGCGTTGAGCAAATTTGTCTTGATAAGACTCCTTAAAATAAGTTAAAGTCTTCTTAAATTAAGTCAAAATGATCTTTTGAGAGGGCGCTAGGTAAGTCCTTTCATACTAAAAACAATACCAAATAGATTTTTTAATCTTATTATAAGATCAATAACACTTGGTTAGAATTCATTTTTTGCAGTGTCCAAAGGTATGAAAGTGAGGACTCAACTCCTTGACTGATAGCTATGAGAACATACTAAAGACCATTGCAGAGCAAGAAGGTGTGTCAACACAAGAAATATAGATCAAGGACAGTGGTGTCTACATCCCAACTGTTCTCACTTGAGTTGCTGAACATGGAATTGTTGATGCAGCCATCGACAACTTTTACCAAAATGAAAATACCCTGGATGGGAAGTGTACAACTCATGCTTTGACGTCTGTTGTGTTCCGAAGAGGCCAAGTCTCCACAGCAGATAAATGCCTAGCACAGGTTCCCTCAGGTTCAGAGGTCCCTCACCATCTTAAACACGATTGATATGAATGGATGGAGATAAACTTTACAGGTACATTTTGTCCATTCTTTTACGCTTCACATCCAGGGTGTCTTCATTTTGGTCAAAGTTGGTGATGGTTGATATCTGGTCTGCTGCAACAGATGTGAGAAGTGCCTAACTTCTGTATACACTGCAAAACATTCTAACCAAGTGTTATTGATCTTATATTAAGATTAAAAAATCTATTTGGTATTGTTTTTAGTATGAAAAAACTTACCTAGCGCCCTGTCAAAAGATCATTTTGACTTAATTTAAGAAGACTTTAACTTATTTTAAGGAGTCTTATCAAGACAAATTTGCTCAACGCACTGGCAGACAAATTTGCTTGTTTTTAGGACAAATTTGCTTAACGCACTGGCAGACAAATTTGCTTGTTTTCAAGATGAGATGTCTTAAAATAAGTCAAATTTCTTTTAAATTAAGTCAAATGATTTCACAAAAAAGCGCTAGGTAAGTCTCTTTATACTGAAAACAATACCAACTAGTTTTTTTTTTATCTTGATATAAGATTAATAACACTTGGTTAGATTTTGTTAGATAAGCAGTTTTTGCAGTGTAGGAAACACAGTGTCCCATTGCACTGAGCTCATTGAGGACTGTCTTACTACCAAACTCATGATGTATCAAAATGGGAAGTCCCAGTGTGATTGGCGTATGGATGTGACAGCTCTGTTCAATGAGATCATGACAAATTAACACACAGATTCTCCTTTGAAGCTGGGTCATCACCACATGTTTGGTAATTTCTGTGGGCATGTTAATCAACACACCAGTTCACAAAGTCATACAGGATGTTGGGTACATACTTGCTGCATTGGAAACATAATAGACAGTCACTGCTGACATATTACTCACTGTCATGCTCTACCTGATCCATGCTTTTCCTCAATATGTCTGCAGCCTTGTGTAATATTTGGATTTAGGAAAGACTCTGACTTGTCTGTGGAAGCGTAGTCTCAGTCTACTGTTATTTCTGTGAATTTAGCAGCTTCCCTCAGTGCACAATATGGTCATACTATCTGAGCAGATCAGATCTGACTGTCTTGGACGTGGAACAAATGCAAGGCTGTCTTTGTAATGCTGTATCAGCTTTTCCTTTAGTTTCCAGGATCTATATTTCTTGTGTTGAACTATAGACACACCTTCTTGCTCAGCAATGGTCATTAGTATGTTGTCATAGCTATCAGTCAAAGAATTGAGATCTCACTTTTATATCTTTGGACAATACTGTTTTATCAATGTCTTCAGTGAGCTTAATAAAGGCTTTGTTATAGACATTGGTCTGCTTTTTTGATTCTTTTCTATGGCTGCTGTTATATTTCGTTTAGAGAGGTACAGTGGGTCCCAGTTAAGTTTGGACGGGTTCCTTCATGAATCACGCACCCCATTTTCTCAGCAGAAATGGCACAAACTGCAGTTGACACAAACAACCACAAGGTGTCACTTGGGAGTTCTGCCACTACTATTTTTGATGCGACTTGACTTACTGCTTCCATGACGCAGCAGGGGCACGGGAACTTAAATTGATCACGGTAGTTTAAGCTTACACTTGACAAAACATTCTAATATGAAAATGTAGATGCAATTGTTGTAAAATGGTGCAGCTCCTTTAAGAAAGCACCGTGTGCAGGGATGGAGAGAGAGAACGCGAGAGGGGATATGTGTGTTAGATGCGTGTGGAAAAAGTACGTGCTGTTGAGACTGGAGCGAGTCATATTCAAAATAATGCAAAAAATAAATCCGCAGATAAAACCAATTATCCTCATTCATTGCAACCTCAGCATGCCTGCTTGCCGACGTTCAAACGAAAAAGATATCAAAGCACCTTTTGCGTTTGAATGTAGCACAAACAAATTTTAAACAGCTGGACAAATGATTTAGCTAATTGATTATAGCCTGTACACCAGCAATTGTTGAACATTTACCTGTACATTGACAGTAGCCCAGCCTAACAGCATGTTGTAGGCCTACTGTAAAAATTTCACTTAAATTGCAACCGCAACCGCTTCCCGAACTTTGAAATTGCGATCAGTGACTGGCATCGGGTGAGCGAAGCTTTTCGAAGTTGAACAGGCTATTAAAAACTATTTGCGCACCTCCATGTCAAGGGAGACTGCATCCCTTCTATGAAAAAGACGTTAGGCTACCTGCAAACTGGCCTATGATTTCATTGCTGAGTTTGCGGCAAAGCAAGAAAATGTTTTTTTCCTGAGTCAGTATATGGCGAGTCAGTGTCAATTTATTTGTCCAATGTTAGCCTATAGATACAGACCAGTACATCTTATCAATAGTTTGAATGTCGTGTGTGTTTCTGCTCATTGACAAATACCGTTCAGCACAATGATTCATGCCCAATTAATCCCCCCTGTTAAAGTGTTCGCCTTTGTTACATTATTTGGTTTCGTGATGTAGCCTATGATAAACACCATATGGCCAAATATGTGACTCAGCTAATGTTATAGGCTATACAATTGAATTTCCCCTCTTAAAGACAAGCTGGTGTAGCTTATTAGACTAGGCTACTATTAAAATACACCGACGGTAGCCTTGGCTATGTGTAAAGTAAGCTATCGCATGATTTCATGCACATAAGTGAAAAGGGCCTTGCATCTGTCAAGTTCGCACAGGGCCTTGCACCCCCTTGCGACAGCCCTGCAGCTCCTCCTAAGACAGCGAGGAAAAAGTTAAAATACGCGATTAACCCGGGAAAAGTTTACAGGTTTGTTTCGGTCCCGGTGATTATTTGTGAAATTGTGCAAACGACAGCCTTTTCAAGGCATTTCAAGGAAGGAGTGGTAGCATGCAAGCTCCCAAATTGACCCAGTAGCCTAAGGCATCATGCGTTTTTTCTCAATCACTTTGGAGGGTCATAGAAAATGTTCTTGCTGGCGAGGGAGCAGGGAGGGTCACGTCTTTTTTGACTAACGCTCCCAAAACTCCTCCGGTAGCCCCTTAAATAAATAACGAACAGTCCCTAATTGATTAATAGCCTGTAGCCTACCAGCAATTGTTGAACATTGACCTGTACAGGACATTTACAGTAGCCCAGCCTAACAAGCAAATGTCGCAAAAGACATCAAAAGACGCAATTAATCAGAAATAAATAATGTAATCTGCATCGCTTTATTAACAAACTGCAAGCAACAAGAGGATTGAGTTCGCTGTGAGGCCAAACCCAAGAGCAGAGCCTATCTGTTAAGGCAGTCAATAGGCTATATGGTAACGAGCTGTGTGTGCCTGGAAAGACGATAGATGACGGCTCTGGTCATCCCATACCCTCCCCCCACTTCCTGTAGCCTACCATTATTAAGGCCTGCGGGGTGTAGGCCTAGCCTAAAACGACTCGTTGCCGTTTTGGGACATTAAGCTTTTTCAAGTTAAGTCACGTTAAATTTCACAAATAATCACAGGGACCGAAAAATACCTAACATGCCAACTTTTTCCGGGTTTAGGCCTATCATTTTAACTTTTCCCCGCTGTCTTGCTGTTTTAATATTTTCCCGTAGAATATCCCATATTACTGTAATACTCTCATAACATTAGTCCTGCATTCTGGCCTGTCTCTGTGTTGTCCTGTTGTTACCCCTTGCCCTTCCAGAGAAACAGATGTATTAAGATCATCGTTTTGCTTGCTTGAATGCGAACTCAGAGTGATGTTAACCTACTAGGCCTATTTAAGTTAACGACGTGGTTGTCGTGAGAGCACGATTCATTGGCGCTTGCAGTGTTCGGCCGTAGGCTATGTCTACGCGCGCACCTGCCAGGCTAAGAGCCAAAGAAATCCCCCTGTATATTCACTCCAAGTTGGCCTACCATAACTTACCAAATCTACACTGTAGACCATACTGGCTATTTATATGACCAATGTATTTGTTCAACTTTATGAAGCAGAATTACGCACTGCTACTTGGAACGTTTTTGTTGGTAGGAGAGAGAATGACAGTGATTAACAAATTGCACTTGTTGCTGGTTACCAATAAATAGGGCCTACTATATTTTTTTTTGCAAACAACAAAAACAGAAAGGATGGAGACAGCAAAGCTAGAGATGGGCAGGAACAAGGTCAATTGGTAGAAATGCTTGTCAAAACGTTAGGAGCTGGATGTGTGGATGAATGAAGCACAAGTATGCTTTATAAGCATGCACACTGTTTAAAGTTAGGCTAGGCTACACGGTAAACTACAAGTAAACCAAAGTTAAATTTAGCTTTTTTAGGACTGGATAAAGTTGACCAAATGGATATAGGCTGTTAGGCGTGAATAAAGTAGGGTACTTTGTTGCTCCAACCCTTCCAACGTTAATGGGGACGGATGTTGACATTTTCCGTATTTTGCGTGAGAAACCCCGGAAATCTCCCTTATTTTCATTGTTCAATGTTGACAGAGCTATGGAACGAAAGAGAACGTTATATGGCGACAGAAATCAACAATCAAACAAGCCACTTTGATTTTTTGCTGTTTTCATTAATACAAAAGATGGGTGACCCCCCCTCCTAGACAAAAAAAAGTTAGGTGACCCTCCCCTCAACAAAGAATAAAAAGACATGACCCTCCCCTATTTTCCTCCGGTGGCCCCGTTTATAAATAACGAACGGTCCCTTAGCAAGCGAACTTCTCATGACTGCCGACAAAGTAGCCTACTGCCAGCTGACGAAGCTCTCATTTTAAAACATTACTGTGAGACAGGCAGGCACTGTACAATCAAGAAATCTTGACACTGAATCCAAAACTATGTTTAACATTATGTACAAAGCTTATAGGCTACAGTGGACTAGCATGTTGCAGGGGCTGCTAAAAACACAGAGAAACAAACTGAAGACTCGGCCAATCACAGCCCTTGCTGGTCCGGTTCGACTGTAGAACGCCACAGCGGACTATGCTGCCCCCAAGCGGCTGCAGTTGTACTTACATTTCACCCAGCTGCGTGAATCACCTTGATGGTGAATGAAGTGTCAATTCTTAACTGGGACCCACTGTAGTGTGCAAGGCACATTTTATGGTATTTGGCACCATATACAAAGAGATCTGGGCATGAAAGAATTTGAATGTACATCTTCATCAAGCCTTTCAGAAGCTGCTCGAAGGACCTTGTCTCTGGTACTGGGGACAGCCGTGGCCTACTGGTTAGGGGTTCGGGCTTGTAACCGAAGAGTTACCGGTTCGATCCCCGACCCAGAAGGGAAAAAGGCGGGGGAAGTGGTTGAGCACTGCTCTCCCATGCCCACATCCATGGTGCCCTTGAGCAAGGCACCTAACCCCTCACTGCTCCCCGAGCGCCACTGTAATAAGGCAGCTCACTGCTCCGGGTTAGTGTGTGCTTCACCTAATTGTGTTCACTGTGTGCTCTGTGTGTTCACTAATTCACGGATGGGATAAATGCAGAGACCAAATTCCTTGTATACGCAAGTATACTTGGCCTATAATTTACATTGCCCCAGTACCAGTCGAAATGGCTGTCAGAAGTTCTGATCTAGAGCTGGCCTTCCCACAAATGAAACAATCTCTCTGCATTTGAAATGATGTTGTATCAGCCCTACTCAGCCTACTTGGTGCAGATGTGCTCTCACTCTCAACATTTGCAACTTGCTGCTGCTCACTGATTTTTGTCTTACTGCAGTAGTTCACTCTACATGATACAAGATACATTTGATTTTGGAGGAAATATCATCTGTATATGGAGCCAGAGTTTTATGGACATCACCATCTCTCTCTCTGCTGAGCAAGGGTAAGTATGGGTTGGAGGCCTTCTACTGTGGGGTTTTGGACATAGGGATCTTTTTTTTTGCCCTTTTCAAAATGTTTCCCACAAATGATACAAAGCTTTGGATCCAATGCCTGTCATTCTCCATAATTCAAAAGACTAGTGAAAAGGAAAAATGATATACATTTCAGAATTTTCATCGAAATGCAAATCAAGTTGAATTACACATGAAACATTGGTCAGAGGGCTAAGTACTTTCTTAGCTAGGGAAAGTAGTTTCTACAACTAACTGTTTAGCTACTTAGTGGTAAAGTATGCAGTGTAGGCTCTACTGTCCACTGCTGGTCTAGACAGACAAAAGCTAACAATATTATTTTCCATTATTCAGTAATGACTTGACCAAAACAAAATTCAAGTGAATATAAATATTTTAATAAAGGTGTTCCATTCCAATGTTAAACTGATTCAATTGGATCTGTGTTTCATATGAATTGTTTAATACTGGGACATATGAAATGTATCATTATTAAATGTAAATATAGAGCAGCACTTACCTTATGTAACTTACCCTGCAGTAACAATGAATGTCAACATTCTCCTCACCACTGATAATGTGATTTGGACTTGGAGACTGTATTTTGCCAGTGTTCCGTTTTCTTTCATTTTGGACACCTCATACATTGAGTCACAGAACACCCTGATTCGTCATACTATATTTACATATTTGGTATTGTTGGATTCAGTACAACCCCACCTTTCCCATAAGCCATCATATGTGTTTCTATAAGAATCCCTGGTAAAGCAGCTACAAAGTAAATGAAAACATTCTGCATAGATATTAATTTTTTGCATGTCCGCTTATGTATGTTTACATGTCTCTATTCATTCCATACATAAAGATATTCACATCCAGTCTTTTCTAGTAGGTAAAGCAACTTCCTGACTATAAACATGCCAAGTTTCAAAGCTCTCAGAGCTTGTGTGATTGATATGCACTAATTTATATGCCTTAACTCCCATACGGACAGGCTATATTTTAGTTATGTTTTGGTTTTGGGGTGTATAACAATATCTGTTAATTTAACAATCTTAGCAGTAAAATATTTTTAGCTAAGAATCCATTTCATATGAAAACATTGTTGGGTTTAGTTCTACCTCCGGTAGGGGTATCTCAAAAACTAAAGCTCTTTCTGACCATTTGTCACTAGCCTATTTCCTATTGCCACTACAGTGAGCATATTTTGTCATTCATTTTAGAAACGCCAGGTTGACAGTGGGTTATGAAAGTTAATAACAATTAAGTTACTCAAACTTGTTTCATTTTCTTCTCTCCAGACATTTCCCATTCTAGAGCAGATGGTTCTGTACAACCTCTCCTAAACTGGTATTCCGCAAGATGCAGCACGGAAATAGGAAGAGGCACTCAATGACTTCTGATACAAAGACTTCAAATGGTAGGAATATTCCATCTTTAGTGTTTTGCTACCCCTTCCGTAATTTTTTCGCTTTCAAATGACCCATCGTCAGTCTTCAAATCAGAATCAGGCTTTTCTAACTGGAAGCAGGACAGTGGCTTCAAAGACCATTCCAAATCGAACCATTGTAAAAATAGTTGTGGAAAAAATTGTGTAAATATGATGTAGTTGTTGCTCACATGCTATGTGTGTGTACTTTGCCTTGTGTTTGTTTTAATGTACGCAAACTGGCAGTGAAAGTGGTTTCTTTCATCAACAAAAGGGGAAAGAGTTAAAGTAAAATGTGTTTAATTGAATGAAAAATGTGTGTATGATGATGTATGATTTCTGTTTAAAATATCAATGTATTTCCACTGAAGTGTCTATTATATTTTAGTTTTATATTGTGTTTTCAATGCACATTATAAATAAATGGGAAAATTGTTAAGAATTGTATTGGCTTTTTTGTTTTTTAGCATTTAGCATTCAAGTATTTGAACAAGGTAAGACTGGTGAGATGTATGCGGTTCTTGGCCCCTCAGTGTATGATGTGGCCCCTGTCTCAGAAAAATCCTAGAACCGCCACTGCCTTAAGGTTTCCTTAACATTTTCCCTTAAGTCCGGTCCGCGCGCGGGATCACGCTGTATCACGTGACTTTAATTTGTATTTTTCCAGTGACGCTGCAACGACGCTGCAACAACCCAAACAATTGGCAGATGTCAAGTGAGCAGGGTGTCTCGTAAAAAGAAATGGAGCCTGGAAAACCCTACACAGACTTCACTACAGACTTTAGCAGACAGGTTTAGAAATAATTTAATAGCCAGAAATAGGCCTGCCCTGCCCTAATAAAGAAATATTTGGTTAACTGCGAGTGAATCCCGTTTGCAGCCGTAGAAGAAATGCAGGACAAATTAAACATTCTGGTTTTCTCAGAGTGCAACGATGATAGACAGACATCATTTGGACAAAATATAGATCGTATTAACCTCCGTTGCTCAGCCAAATGCCTTCCTGTTACGTCCTGTTATCACGAAGTTACAGGCGATAAACAATTTTTTACTTCATTAGGGACTGTTCGTTATTTATTTAAGGGGCTACCGGAGGAGTTTTGGGAGCATTAGTCCAAAAAGACGTGACCCTCCCTCGCCAGCAAGAAATTTTTCTGTGACCCTCCAAAGTGATTATAAAAAAACACATGACCCTCCCCTTCAATTTATTGATGCCTTCTGTACGCTACTGGGTCAATTTGGGAGCTTGCATGCTACCACTCCTTCCTTAAAATGCCTTGAAAAGGCTGTCGTTTGCACAATTTCATAAATAATCGGGACCGAAACATAGCCTATTGTCAACTTTTTCCGGGTTTATATTTATATTTTATAGCCTATAACATTAGCTGAGTCACATATTTGGCCATAAGCCGTTTATCATAGGCTATCACGAAACCAAACTACAAAGGCGAACACTTTAACAGGGGGAATTAATTGGGCATGAATCATGCTGAACGCTATTTGTCAATGAGTTGAAACACACATGACATTCAAACTATTGATACATTGTGCACTATGGACACTGGTCTGTAGGCTACCATTGGACAAATAAATGACATTGACTCGCCATATCCTGACTCAGAAAAACATCGTCTTGCTTTTTGCCGCAAACTCAGCAATGAAATCATAGGCCAGCTTGCAGGTAGCCTACGTCTTTGTCATTTCATAGAAGGGCGGATGGATGCAACCGCGAGGACGGCAATGAGTTGTTAACAGACATGAACCAAGACATATAGCCCAGCAGCAATCTATATAAAATAACACATACTTGAAGTACCATTCATGATATGTTGTGAAATATTGAAGTCGTGGGAAGTTTACATAATTTAAGCTGTAGGATGTTTCATTCGTCCCCCTTAACTCATTGACTGCCAAGCTATTTTCGGGAGCTTTGTCCAGCTTTGAGTGCCAGCAATCTAGACCATTGTTGATGATTTTTGTACAGCCACAGCATATTCTGTGTTATAGCTATGAACACATACAATGGCTTGATTAAAAGGTGAGACTTTAAGCTCTCGGTGGGTGCAAACCGTGTATTTCTACACGCCTCTGTTCCTGAGAAATCCCAAGCTAAACAGTGGCTAGTTTTCATCAAAATCGCTGTTTTTTTCTAGAAATGGAGATATAACGTCTTTAATGAAACATGAAGTGTTGCCTGTTACTTACTTGTGTAAACTTTCCGGGAAGTGATCAGCGAGACCTGGCGAGACTGCCACCTAGTGATAGACCCACGAAAATGGCCTGGTTTTGACCTGACGTGCATGCGTCACTGATTCGACCCAAAGCGGCAACCGAGTTATGATAAAATGTCCAGATTGTGAGTTTTCGATCGTCATATATTTCATTTCCATTAATCACAGAGTTGCCAAAATCACATATAAGGTGTGTTAGTGTCTAGTTTCGGAATAAAAAAAAAAAGCTAAAAACGTAATATTACGTTTTTGGCACTCAACGCATGTGGCACTCAATGAGTTAAATAACTCTTGAACGGTTTTGTTCAGAGCTATACATGCTCTGCTACATGAACTGCTTTCGACAAAGGACAGATGTATGTTGCTAGTGACAAAATATTAACTTTCAGTGTTTTACGATGTCTTTGTCATGGGGAAGTGTTTTTTCCCATGCATTTATTCTAGGCTACTGTCAGTGACTGCCGCGAGAGAAGCGGGTTCTGTGTTGCGTTCATTTCAGTGACTGACGCGAGAGAAGCGGGGTCTGTGTTGTGTGGCGTGGCGTTAATTTATTTTCATTGGCGTGCCATCCACAGCTCTTCAGTTCCGACAAAGCAGAAATTACTCATTTTGAAACAATGAGTGCAGGCCGGCCGCGCGTTTGTATGGTTATATTGCTTGACTGGGGGGGGGATCCCAAGCAGCTTTCAGCCATAAGGCTACTTTGAGAACATTTCCTAATTCACCCGACACTAATATTCAAAATGTTGAAAACTATTTCGGTATAGCCTATAAGCAGTTTAATTAAATGCAATGTTAGTTGTAAACAAACGGGCTACTTGGTGAGGCTTGGCCTCACAGATGTGCTCGTGCCTAAAGCCCTCCTTACACTGACAGACTTTGGAAAGATTTGCAAAGATTTGAAAAATATTTTTGAAAGCCTACAGTCTCAGACCCTTTCACATCTAAAGACAAGTTGTAGAGACTAGTAGTCACAGACTATGATTTTGCAATGACTAGGGATCTTGCAGGGTCACTATTTACAAGACTGCAACTAGATTCCTTTAAATTATTACCCATCGTGCAATAGATTAACAGGAACTGAAATGAAATGAAAACTCAAAGTCGTATTTTCGTGTTTCTGCAGCATTGTTTCATGCGTGACATCCCTACCGATATAGAGTTGTTCCGTCACGTGGAAGAGCCGACTTAATACTGTATATGAAATTCCAAATATTAAGAATAACAAATAATCATATAGCTGTCGCCTACTTTGCCCCTTCCTGTTTGGTGTTGGAGAGAGGTCACTATTGGTTTTTGGGTCAATGACGTGACGCTCATTTTTTTGTGTACATATGGGTTACATACATTTAAAATTGTTAAAATTTGAAAATAATTTGACAAATTATTTTCAAATATCATTTTCATCAAACCCTAATCTTAAAGTTTTGGATTTATTTAATTTTGAAAGAGTATTAACTGAATTTGGGTAAAATTGTCAACACGGTGTAACCACAAAAACATGAACCAAATAATTACACTTGCTGAAAAAAATGTAAAATTCTCTCCAAAATCCCTTCTAAAATAATCTGGCATGATCTTGCACAAGAACTTTTCTATATTTAATACAAGTAATGAAACCCCATTGTTCTGAATGTTTGAATTAATATGGGGAATCGTGTCTGTCATATCAACCACTTAAAATGTCAAGTGGTGTAACCACCATTTAAGGAGCAATTTTGTATGTATTATGTCAGAGAATCATGTGACAGGAAATTATGTCATAGAGAAGGACCCTTCAAGACCCCAACTGCTATGAGTCAAGGTTAGCAACTCTCTTAAAGTAACATAATAGTGTTTTTAGGCCATGGCCAGGCAAGCTTAGGTTACATGTCAAATGGTATGACCTATTAAAAATGTTGATAAATCATAATAATCATAAAATATTCAATTTAATGTAAAAACTGTGTTTGAATATTCACATAAAGGTGAAGTGTTTACACAGTTGTCCATAATAATGCCTGCAAATTTTGCTTTTAAATAGAAATGTCAAATGGTGTAACCGGTTACACCATTTGACTCTTTTCTGTTTGAGACCAGTTTGATCAGATTCAGGGCCAAGATTATGTAATTTTAGGTGCCAATTATGTTATTATTTATAATTTAAATAGTGTATAATAATAAACTGTTTAGCATGAACAATAGCTTTAAAAAGGTTTAAATAGATTGCAATTTAAGCGATTTTTGAAATGTCAAAGCTTTTCATTTTAAATTTAAACTTTCATAATTATTTTTTTATATTTTATTATGTTGTATGTAAACAGTATGTTCAAATTATAAATAAATAATATAAATACATTTATTATATATAAAATGTACCTCTTGTCCCCCAATGGATGCCACTTACAAGCAAGAAAAACTTGTCTCGCCACGGAGTGCATGTGAACGCAGATCCTGCTGTTGGTTGGTTGTTAAGAAATTATCATACCCACTCTTTCACTCACTCTTATTCTCTCACACACACTTTGGGCCCTAATTTAGCAATATAAAATGCATGGTCACTAGCAAATAGCGTAAATACATTTAGGAATTTGTCCAGTCCACATTCGGGGTGGTTTTGTTATCAAACGTCAGGTGCCTGGCGCAAAAAGGTGGCTCTTATGTTTCTTAATCAGTCATGGGTGTGTTTTGGGCTTAACATCCTTTAAACCAATGAGGAGGATATATGTAATTCCCTTTACCAGCAAGAAGGGAAACTTCAAACAGTGCATCAGTATTTTGATAGTCAGCGGTGTATTGTATTGTTTTGTTGTACGCAAGACCAATGGAACAGCCATTCTTTACTAAAGCCGAGTAGTGTATAGGCTACACACATCTGCACTTGTCTATTTATTGAACATATAGGCAAAGTGAAACTAACTTCACTGTGGTGTCATAGTCAACGACAAAACAGTAAACAGTTAATTACTTTCAATATTGACTGACAATGGGTTACCAGCAAAAACATAGCCTGAAAAAAGCAAAACTTCCCCCTATGTTCGAATGACTGAATAAATAACCTAAGGACCTAATTTATTCTGCAGAGGAATTGCTGCTTACATCTCGTGACAGTGCGTCTTCAGCGGTGTTTCATATGCGCCTTTCGCTATAGACCAGGCTTTTCTTGGTCAGTGGCGTACTTCTTTTTAGACGGTATAAGATAGCGATTTTTAGATCATGTGCCAGACCACACCTTATATCGGTAACTGCCACACCCCCGGGCGCATTATTTAATAAAAGTGAAGTGTAAGATAGGAAAAAACTTTGCGTCAGAATAATAATACGCTTTGCACCAGGTTTTGCATCGCGAAAATAGGGCCCTTTATCTCACTCTCTTTGAAAATAATGGGTATAGACTGAAATTGTATGAGAACTGAAATCAAATAGAACACAAGTTTCTTCATTGATGTTATGAAATGATATTTGATATGGAATATGATGAATGACATGAATACATATCAAAATATCCAATTCAGTTTACCTTGATGCCAATTTTCTGTGTCAATTTCTTGTCCTATTGCTATAAACGTTTCATGGTCAATTGATGTAACCGATTTATGTCAATTGGTGTAACCAGTATTTTGTCTAAAACACTAATAATGTACAAAAAAATGAATATGGATAATGATTTATTACTCTACTGTAATAATGGTTGTTTAAACCATTTTTACTCAAATGGTCAAAGAATAGACAGAAAACAAGATGTTTACAGCATATGGTCTTGCTCAGTACAATGAAAAACCCATATAATTTAAATTTAGAAATAAATATAATAAAACATATTCTCATAGGATATTACAAAATAAACTAATAATTTCATGAGAGCAATTGCATGAACTCTAGGAGGTGTGAAATATTAGATATTTGTCATTTTTGTGGTTACACCATTTGACAATTTAACAGGCTGTTAGTTCTATCTTTTGTTAAAAAATAGCATACATGTCATATTAAATAATATGAATACAACAGAAATACAAAGTATACACTTTAGCAAACCTCAGGCATGTTTTGTTTTAAAGGTTTAAACATATTTTTAATTTTCTCATCTTACCAACCCTTATCTGTCACTGACCCTTTTATAGTTCACGTCACTATTTGCATGAGCCACGACTAGAAAGACTGCGATAATATCAAACATGTTAGATATTGTCGTAACGGCAAAACTAGAAAAGGACTGACTCCGACTGATTTAAAACCGCTAAGATTGGCACCTTACACTTAACGATCTAGTTGACGGGAGCGCGCCGCGATTCCAGTACAACTCCCATGATTTCTGTCCGACTTTGGAAGTGGTTCTCAAACTTTTTCTTTCATTCCCCACTTTGATCAAGGGGCCATTGACTGATGATAGTGGAGATAACGTGTTATCCCGAGGCCTTTGCAAGTCAGCATCTCTGACGGTAGTCTACCCTAAAAATAGGTTTTCGATGTCTGAAACGGAGAGCCATATTGTTTTAACGATCTCTATGCTACTCACCAAAATGTAGGCATGGGAACATGATGAAGTATCCAACTGTTGTGTGTTAAATTATTGTGATTACGAGCCAGTGGTTTTCAAACATTATGCGTGACTCAGACATCTAACGAAATGCAACAGACTCATATCGTCCTCGCATTCGCAAAATGAGGACATACAGACTGCTCAGATAACAGGTGTACCTCCAGTTATGCACGTTTTAGTCAAGTCATTTAAATGTGCTGGTGAAACAGTTGTGTACTCTATTGTTATTTATCCCGTATTTACCCACGCCGTCAATTCTGCGTGGCCGCCGTTACGCAGCAGTTATCAGTCCCCTGTCCAAGAGTTCGAATCTGGGTTAAGCGTAGTTAGCTTTTGGGAAACGCACCCCTGATGTCTGATGTGTGATCAGTGGAATATGGGGAGGGAAGTGGCAGTGTTTTTTTGTGCGTCTGCAGAAGTCAGCCAAATATGAGTGTAATTCTGCGGCATAAAGCAGATGTATTTGTTTATTGTAGAGAAAAATAAAAATGACATGTCAAGCAGTCAATTGACTACATTGCAGTCAAGAAGTAGGGCAAATTAATTTACGAAACCAAAACGTGGGTCATAGTTGTCTAAGCCTCTATTGCATAGCCTGTTAAAAACGTCGCCAGATAGTATTAAATCGGCAACAACATTGTTTTCTGCAGAAGCCTACCCAAGGCTACAGATTAATTCTGAACAGTTATTATGACCGCCGCGCAGCGAAGCGGCGGTCATATAGGTTTAGTCAGATTTTTTTTTTTTTTTTTTCTTTTTCGCATGCCCAAATTTCCGTCAATGATTCCCGGGACACTGAAAGACCGGGGTACACGAAACTTGGTGGGCATGTAACCCCACATGGATAGCATGGAACCATCGTTTTTCGTTTTGATCTGTAGCCCCCCCGCTGGACTGGACCCCCCGAAAGGAGGGTAGGGCAGACACAGTTTTCTGTGAATATCTCGAAAACCGTAGGGTTTAGGAGGACCATTTTTTTTTGTATGTTGATCTCAAGGGGCCATGTCAACCCATTCCATAACCACTCATTTCATGTATAGCGCCACCTAGTTAAACACAAAAAAGTAAAAATGAGGTGTTGTAATTGAAGGTATCTGTGACCTAACATAGTCAAAACTGCACGAAATTGGAATTGTAGGATCATTATGACACCCTCTGTATGCACGCCAAGTTTTGTGGAATTCCGTTCATGGGGGGCCACACAATAAATTAATTTATGTTACTATACACCAACTGGCCTGTAGGTGGCCGGAGACAGTTTTCTGTGAATATCTCGAGAACCGTAGGGCCTAGGAGGTCCACCTTTTTTATGTATGTTGGTCTTAAGGGGGCATGTCAACCCATCCCATTACCACTTATTTCATGTATAGCGCCACCTAGTTAAAAATTAAAAAGCAAAAAATTAGGTGTTTTCATCACAATATCTCTGGCTGACAAGGTCAAAACTGCACGAAATTAAAAGTGTAGGATCATTATGACACCCTCCGAATGCATGCCAAGTTTTGTGTACTTTCGTTCATGGGGGGCCTTACAATAAAATAATTTATGTGTACATTTAGTGACGTACACCAACAAGGATTCCCGGGACACTGAAAGACCGGGGTACACAAAACTTGGTGGGCATGTAACCCCACATGGATAGCATGGAACCGTCATACTTCGTTTTGATCTGTAGCCCCCCCGCTGGACTGGACCCCCCGAAAGGAGGGTAGGGCAGACATAGTTTTCTGTGAATATCTTGAGAACTGTAGGGCCTAGGATGACCAATTTTTTCCGTATGTTTGCCTCCAGGGGTCATGTTAACCCATTCCATGTGCACACATGTGCATAAACAGATACACACGCACACACATACATTTACAGTAATCATACGTATGACACATACTCACACAGTAGACATATGTACGCATGCATGCACATGAACAAACACACATACGCAGGCAAACACACAAGCACGCACATACACACACACACACACACACATAAACATAAATTTGTACACGCACACATGCACATAATTCAAGAATTTTTCCCGTCATCTACTCCCTGAATTTTTGGTCATTGATACCCGGGACACCGAACCACCGGGGTACATGAAATTTGGTGGGTATGTAGCCCCACTAGACTTTTACGGAAAAATTTCATTTCGTCCCCGGGGACCACCACCAGCCCCCCCCCGGGCTGGGCCCCCCGAACCGCAAAAAAAAAAAAACAGTTTTTCCTAAATAACTACCTGAACCGTGGCACTGAGGATGAAGAATCTTTTATGGTATGTTGGTCTCAAGGGCCCACATCAACCTGGCTCATAATCACTCATTTGTGATTTGCACCCCCACCCCCCGGTAAAAAATGAAAATGCAATATTATTCTGCTTTAATTGCCCCTATCTTCAGTTAAGATGTTCAGAACTGCACCAAATGTTATGTGTATGATTGACCTGGCATTATCTGGGGGTATGCCAAGTTTCGTAGAATTTCATCCATGGGGGGGTCTAAAAAAATTAGGTTATGTGTACATTTAGTGACTGTACACTCATTGGCCTGTAAATGGCGGTGCACACATATACACATGCACACACACAGGCACCCACATACTATCGGTATTAGAACGGCCGATACATAATTACAAATTCAGTAGGATTAAAATAAATATTCATCATCATCATCATGGCTGCATTTTCAGTATTGGCGAAAAGTAGTCGTTTGTCCACTAGATGGCGCATCGTTGCAGTGAGACGTAATTTTGTTGGAAGTTAAAAGTGGGTTGGAAAAAACAATGGACGCTTCCTACACGGACTGTAATTTACCGCAGCGGACATCTAATAAGGATAGGTCGATGTTCACATGAAGTGTAATTCCCATTTCTTCTTGAAGCCGAAATAAATCTGAGGATGTTTATCGGACATGCTTAGTTTTTACTGCAGGTACGTTAATCTTGTAATATCAATAAGGACCTAGGTAATGTTACCGTTAGCGTTAGTTGAGTGATGGAGGCATTTGATTGATTGCATTTGTAGAAAACTATAAATGCGGTTATACCAAGCAAATTGATAGCAGCACTGTAATTGTATCTTTCGACTGTCATTTATTGCACGTGCTACAAAATCATTCTGTGCAATGGAAGATTTACCAACGTTACACCGGATACAGTTTTGCCTATACATGCGTGAGACTGAGACGCCTGTTTATTTTGTTTTAAGTGCGTGCATGGTGTGAGAGGGGAATCGATGTGCTTTGATTACAGCTTGGTAGTTGTAGTCTTGTGAAATTAAAAAGCACGTGTGTGTGAAGTATCCAAACAATGACACCTTCATTTCATTATGGCTGCTTTAGCAACACACCTTAAGCTACTGTGTAGTGGGTCCCATCTAGAAGTGGCTACTTCATTCGCGCTTTCCTTGACTCATGGAGCTGCTTGAATGTTATTACAATTTTTCGCCACGATATGGCAGTTTAAGTCCGCTTGATACTGTAAGGCGTAAGCCATTGGTTTCCAAAGGAGATTTTATTTGTGTCGCCAGCATAGCCTATTGACAATTTATGTTGTAAATAGGCCTACCTTATAATCCTACCTGTAGCTTAGGGAAGCTAACAGCTTTCTATTAGGATCTAGTTTGTTAGTTACCGTTTTGTCATAACTCCCTGATGCATTTTTGCATTTAGAATAGCCAGAGCGTGTATATCTCAATCGGAAAATTAAACAATATCGGGTGCCTATGGACTAGGCTGGGTGAACCCAGCCTGATCTGCCCGCTATTTATTTTTTGATTTCTTAAAAGATTGAGCTTGGTCTGATGAAAGCCAGACTAGCCATGGACCTCAGTTACACAATGCAAGGGAACATGAATCAGCCTATATTTGCACGAACAATAACGGACAAAAGCTCTTCAACTTTGGCCCGTTAAAATGTGTATGAACAGTCTAGCGACGCATTTCATCAAGGCCCATTTGGACATGTCAGTTATTTGCACCACTGGTTAGATGTAAAACAGCATTTCGTTTCAGACTAGGCTACTGTTACTTAATTTGTGCATTAACAATAACGTTTCAGACTACTGTTACTTAATTTGTGCATTGACAATAAAGTATTACATGAACTAAAGATGACTAAAATCTTATGTAGAAGAAGAAACATTCACAAAAAATCCATCCATCCAAAAATGACCTTTGTTTTTGATAGCTGTTGAAAACGGCATGGAACTGACAGAGATGTTTTTGTTTATAAATACACAAAAAATAAATAAATAAATAAATAACATTATGCTGATACCTTTTGCTTTTCCCAAATACAATGTAGCCTACAGGTGTAAGTGACCTTTCATCAATCCAGTTGCAATGGATGAACTGTGATGAACTGCCCTACTTGTGATTGTTTAGAGATTTTAAAGGTTTTATAACAATGCTACATCTTCTTTGGCTATTCTACAATCTATTCACCTTTTCAGCACCAGTAGGCTACTTTCTGTGCAGCCGCACACACACACTCAGGCATGCCAAACAAGCATACACAAAAGTTTCAAGAGTGGGGGATGGAGTAAAATATGGAGACAAATTGAAGTGTGATTTATTTTCGCGGAACGGATGTACAGGACTGAGCGGCGGTCATATTTTGTACCGCTATGCGGTACATCTAGTTTCTCTACTGGCTCAATTATCACACCACTGTTTTGATTTGCGTAGTTGCGTTACCCCCAACACTGACAATAATGTAGACAGCAAATTTCGATTTTCGTTACCACCGTGTAGTCAAGCCCTAAGCCATACCCAAGTAGCCTAAATCGAGGTAATGTTTAATTATGCATGATTTATTTTGTTATTGGATGAATTGAACGATGACAAACACAGTTTATCCATATTGCACTGCATTATGGTGTCAGTGACCATTCGTCTTGCGTCAGTCGGCAGGAAGCATCAAAGATTAGTCACACTGAATGTCTTTTTATTAATTAATGGATTTTTAAAATGGATATACACCAATTTCTGAAGCGTCAAGATGGCATCCTCGACTACAAGCCCATAGTGAGTTAGCTCCAGAAACAATACAAAACTTCACGTTTTTGAGTTAATTTGGTGCGTGGTAGAGGCACGGCGTTGACATTATTAGGTTACTTCAGACACAAAGTTGCAAGTCACCTCTACCTTTTCCCATTAGCCTGTTACAAGTAAAATTCAGGATGTAAAGTCAGATAGATAACTGGTTGTTATTTCATGCATTCTTTGGCATTTAAGCCGATAGTGACAAGCTCTTGTACCTAACTGCTTTGCGTGACACCTGATGTGTGTGCCAAATTTCAAGACTTTTCACCCATCTTAACCACCTCAAAAAAGGAAAACGCTCTGAGACAAAGTTAATATAATAATAATACTAATCCTTACAAAAACAATAGGGCCTTGCGCCCTTCGGTGCTCGGGCCCTAATAATAATAATCCTTACAAAAACAATAGGGCCTTGCGGCCTTCGGTGCTCGGGCCCTAATAATAATAATAATAATAATACGTATTTATAATGCACTTTTCATCATAGATCTCAAAGTGCTACAGGTTAAAAACAAAAAAGATGAGCAGTTTAAGGAAAAAGAAAAAGGTTTTAAAAAACATCTAAAGGGGACCAAAAGTTTTGCTAAAAAGAAATGTCTTAAAACCTTTTTTAAAACAGTCAGTGGATTTTGGTGCCCTCAAGGTGTCAGGGAGGGCATTCCACAGACGTGGGGCAGCAGCACAGAAAGCCCTATCTCCCATGGTCCTGAGTCTGGTTCTGGGTATGTGGAGGAGGTTTGAGTGAGTTGAGCGGAGGGAGCGTAATTCTGTAGTGTTTCAAGAGGTATCCCCTTTTGTCACATTCAAACTCACAATATTTGCAATTCCACTGCATCTCAGGAGCACGAAGAATCTGCAAAACACCAGAAAACAATGTTTTAGTTGAAGAATCTAACATGCAATTTATTCAAGCATAATTTCACAGCTCAATAAAAAACTGCATTCATTACATTGAATTGCGATTCAATAAACCTCTCCAGAATAAGTCCCGCCTCCGAAACATCCGTGTCCACCCAACTTCCGGTCGTCAAATGTCTATGGGAAATAACATGGCGTTTCGAAATACCTGTCGAAGTACCTGTCAAACTCTGTAGGTGGCAAAGTAGAAAAAGCTGGTGGGCCGATTGGCCTACATACTTCTGCCATCTAGTTTCCACTGGATTTTTTGATTGTCGGTGAAAATAAAAAATCAATTATTGGAATGCAGTTTTGTAGGTAAAAGTTTGTTAGATCACTGCTGTAATGTAGCAATTCACTCAGGATTGAATGTAGGGTACTGTAGGCTACTATGCATTTGTTAGCTAAAAGCACATGTTGCAGCATGCATTTGCTTAGCTTATCTTGTTTATGGACACACTATCTCCACGATGAAACTTTAGTTCAACGGAACCAGCAGAAACTACACAATTAAAATATAATCAAAACCTGTGTGTTAATGTAATAATTTGAGCCAACTGATACGTTGTTTTCAATGCTAAGGTAACGGAACATTATCATAGCTATCTTAAATTAAACTATGTGGACCTACTAAAAAAACAGTGCCAACACTCATACAAACTATAAAATTAGGACTTCAGTGAACAAAGACTTTAGCGAAATAGATGTAAATTGATAGTTTTTTATGTAACTTAACAGGCTCTGCAGAAAGTTCACCCACCTCTCAACGCATTTGCAGACCGTCTCCTCCAGCTCTTCGACAGCCAACTGAAGTTAAAAAGGTGGCAACGGCTTTGCTCTTGCCAGAATTCTAACCCCTCCCCCCACCCTTGCAAAACATTTTGGTTCTCTTTGCTTAACATGATCAGTGCACTGAATTTGTGTAACTGAGCATTACAATGAACTAATCTTTTTTTAGAAATGAGATCGCTTTCTACTAAAACACATAAACTTAATTAATGACCACTCAATTATTTTATTACAACTAAATCCGGGTTTAGAGTGTAAGGTCTGTGGATTATGAATATCCAATAAACATTTTTTATTTTGTCAAACTGAACTCATTTCGTGGTGGCACGCCCCATATGACCAGTAAGGTGAACCACAGCACAGTATGTATCCTGACCAGATCGCTATAGGCTACCATTTGATGGTACCAAGGGCATCATTGGGTTCCATCAACCACACAACCACTATTCATTTATATAATAATATAATAAATGTTTAAAGTCTATTAAATCACAATAAGTATGAAAGAATGCCCTACCATAAAGAGTAAGACATAAGAAATGTTCCAGACAGAATAGCTGTAAAGAAACTAGAAATACAATTCCAAGGAATTACCAGTGCATGAAAATGCAAAACATATGATGTAAACTAGAAATGTAATGCCAAAGGAATTACAATAGTGGATGGAAAGCTGCTGGCTTAATATTGGTGGGGAGATTCCTGAAAAAAAAAACATTGAATCGCTTAATCTTTGAGTTCATACAAACCCATTACCAAAAAGCCTTGTGTGTCTGGTGTTCTTGAGATATCACACTCAAGGTGGGTTTGACCTTGACATTTGACTTCATCATTGAGTCCATACAAATGTTCACACCAAATTTGAAGCATGTAGCCTACTTCAAGCTGTTCTGAAGTTGTGGCACGAAAGCTGGCCTTTTTGGAAAATGCAATTCAGAGAAAGCCTAATTGTATGCAATGCAATAGGATACCTGCAAAACGGGGCTTTCAGTTGGTGTTGATAACTGCTCATTCTGCCCCCAGATAACAATTTACTGAATCTATGTTAAATCAACATTAGGCTACTTTGTCAACGTTAAAATCATTGAATCAATGTCGCACTGCAACATTAATTCTACATCACTTTTGCACCCTTCATTAAAATTGAAGCAACGTTGAAATTCTAACTACAGATCAACAGGATTTCAATGGTATTTCCACTAAAATGTATATTGAAACAATGTTGAAAGTACAACCAAACTAAAGATCAACATGATTTCAATGGTATTTCAATTGATATTAAACCTCAGTAAACCACTATTAGCCTAATCTGGCAAAATATTGGGAAATTCATATCCTGCTTTATCAGTATAAGTATAATCGTATATATACTCTTTTGATCCCGTGAGGGAAATTTGGTCTCTGCATTTATCCCAATCCGTGAATTAGTGAAACACACTCAGCACACAGTGAACACACAGTGAGGTGAAGCACACACTAATCACAGCGCAGTGAGCTGCCTGCATTAACATCGGCGCTCGGGGAGCAGTGAGAGGTTAGGTGCCTTGCTCAAGGGCACTTCAGCTGTTCCTACTGGTCGGGGTTCGAACCGGCAACCCTCAGGTTACAAGTCCGAAGCGCTAACCAGTAGGCCACAGCTGCCCCATAAAAATCTATAGCCAGGATAAATTTGGCTAGGCCTAGGTTTAGGCTACACAAGCTTGCATAAATAACCATTGACAACTTATCAGTTAAGCAAGTGCATTTATTCACTCTTCATCTAGAAATTCATGTGTGCTGTGCTTTCCTGCCATCCATTCAGTATAGAATCCATAGCAGTTTCATTCAGCCTGATCCTCCAGTAGCAGAGTGAAGCGGCACCTAACAGAAATAGAAGGGGGGAAAAAGAGACAGTTGTTAGATAAATATGTTCAAATGAAACTAACAGCTAAGCCTACAATCAAGTCATTTTACGCCACAACTCTCATATACACTCATATAAACGTAGTTCAAAACGAAGGCTAAGTTTCAGCCAGTGACTGTTTGCCATAGAAGGCCATTTCCCTCGTCAGGCCAGCTATCGCTAGGAAAGGCGGCTGACAATGAGTGTGAAGGCTTAGCACTACCGCTGCCACTGCACACAACCGCGAACCTAGAAACATTCCCAAGGTCTAGCTAACGTAATATAACTTACCTACTAAATCCTTGGTTATCGTTTAATCAAGTTATGAACTTACTCGACGTAATACCAATATTATCAAGCTAACTAGAGTTAAACGTAACGTCCTCTCTAGACGTAGCAGCTACGAGTGTGTTGCTAATTGATGGCAGCTAAAAACAGGCCGAGTCGTTAAAAAAAGACTTCAGATAGATACTCCATTCAAATAGAAAATACAAATTAATTGTAACTTACATTGGGTGTGGTAGGAAAACGGCCATTTCGTCGTTTGTTGGACGAAGCAGACACCAAGACCGTAAACTGTCTTGAAGAGAATTGAGCAGTGTGGTTCAAAAGCGATTAATTACAGGATGTGTAAGACTAGTTTAGGGAGCGCCTGATTGTATACAGGTGGACCCGCACCTGATTACTTTAAGACCCTTCTAAATGAGCCCCCATTGTGATGTCATACAGAGAAAAATATGTTTTTTAACATTTTTAATCCCCTATTTCTCAAAAAGTATAAACTAAAATCTGAAATGATGACTCTCTTGTCCAACTCCCGACCTACACAACGGTTATTTCAACATGTCTGTACATTAAGCGGTTAAAGCTGCATTAATTTTTTGAAAAGGTAAAAAGAAAAGGTTATAAGAAGAAGAAGCCAGGAGATTTTAAGATAGTGGATTCCATCCACTATAAATATAGTGTTAAAAAGATAATGCAGAGATAGTTACAATGGTTTTGCTTAGGTAGACATGGTTGTTGCAATGCTAAATAAAGCTGTTTCCATGATGGTTGCTAGGGTAATCATGTTTGTTGCTATGGAAAATGAGGTAGATGCTTTGGGTTGCTATGTTGGTTGCTAGGTAGGTGGTGGTTGTTGTAGGTGGTTGTGGTTGTATAGATGGCTGGAAGTATAGTTGATGATGTGACTGACAGTTGGAATGGTTGATCAGTTGAATAGTTGAGTAGTTTAAATAGTTAAATTATTTATTTTGCTAATTAGCTAACTATGCTTAGCTATAGGAACGTTAGCTATTACCAACCGTCCCGTATTTCCAACCTCTTACGTGTATGTGTCACTTAATATTAATTTCTATACAAACCAAGATGGCGGATTCCTAAAGAAACACAAGCACCCACACCATAAGTGTATCTAAATTAGCTATGTACCAAAATGTAAATTTACCATGACTCAAAGAGCTGTAAACAGTGTTGTAAGGCTGCTTGTACAAATCCGCTTGGAGCTCCAGTGGAATTTTGATTTGCGACGAGAATTCTCGGTCTAACCATTGATGTGCCGTGAGAAAGGTTGGGAATAGGCACCCACCAGCCCAGCACTAAACTCTGAGCGTGGTAAACAAAATCGGATATTTCAGGCAGTAAAAGCCCCGGTAAGAACCAAACTAGATTTTATTCAAATCTACACACCTATGGCTACTGAAAAATTTAAGGTTAATTTATCAAGTATTAAAAAACATTGTTGTTTTAGAATTTTCGAACGAAATGGTTGGTAATTGGCACGTTTATGATACAAAGCTAACTGTACAATGCCAACAAGCTAACTATGTTATTTAATGCTAACAATGTTAACTATGCTAACCATTTACTTAGCTAACTTAGCTAATGTTTTCTAGCTGTTATGCTAATTATGCTAACTATATTAACCGTGTTACTTTGCTAACTCGGCTAATGTTTGCTAGCAGTTATGCTAACAATGTTGACTGCTAACAATGTTAACTATGCTAACCAATTTTGAATAGTTTTTAATTAATAGTTTAAAAAGTATAAAAGTTACAAAAATGAAAAATACAAAGTTTGCATTTCCTAAGTAAGACCTACGCAACGTAGTTTGAATGAAGTTTCTACGTTAAGCAGTTGAAGCTGCATTAACTGTGTTAGAAGAAGAAGAAGCCTAGGAAGAACAGTACAGTTTCATGCACTGTAATTACCTGAATATAAGACAACCCCCCTTTTCAGGACTAATTTTTTTAATAAAATAAAATAAAAAAGCAGCTCTTTTATACATGTATATATATTTTTTGTTTGACTTTTAAATGCTGGGGATCAGCATTGCCCATCTGATCCAGGGGGTGTGAGTGAGTTTGCCTTATATTCTTATGCATACGCCCCATTTTGAGTATTTTGCCCGACATTGTACATCATCATTGCTCCTGCATACTTTGGCCTATAATCAAATGCCTGACCTCTTTGGAAAGCTTAGACACTGTAGTTTCTTGGACAGTAAAACTGTGTGATGTACTGACACAGAGTTACAGAGGCTAGAATATTATTTTCTCATTCTGCCAGATAACAAGCATCTCTGAACTGACCACATTTCAGCCCTTTAGGTCACTTGAGATGACATAAAAACACAACTGAGCCCTAGCACCAGGTCTTGTGAAGCTGTGTGCAAAAGTAGATCAATATAGAATGAAAACTACATACTTTAGACCCTTATTTGCCAAGGTATGCTCAGGCGTTTTGGGAACGCCTGAGCATACCAGGGAAACTCCCCATAGGACTTTTGGTTATCCAAAATGCATACTGACAATCAAATGCTGACTGCATATGAACCCCTTTGTGTAGAAGCATAATCTTCAAATGAAAGGTAACACATTGAAGTTTCATGCTTGCATTTGGATTATACTTCAGGGGTTCATATATGGAATGACTACACTAAATATAGAATAATTGCAAAAAATTATAAATCTTTATAATCTCTATTTTTAATTAAATTGGTGGACTATACATCTGCATAACTAATATTGGATCAAATGACATGAATATTCAATCTAGCATATTGCTAAGGATATACACTGCAGCTAGAAGGTAGGGAAGCACCAAAAACGGAGGGGGGGGGGGGGACAATTTTATTGAGACATAGTAAGATTAATCTGACAATGTAAAGCACTACACACATTTTACGTATTGATTCCCAAGAGTCCAAACTTTCAAATGATGTATAATATGACTATGCTACATAACAATCTGAATAAAAATTATTTTGAATGATGGGGGGAAGTGAGAGAGGGGGATAAATGACCCGGTACTGGAACATGTGCTGACACCATATGATTTCAAAATAGCGATCATAGTTCCTTCTCAATCGTTGGTTAACTTGACCTTCTTTTGAATTATTTTGTGATATCGTGGTCTCTTCATCATTCAGGCTCATTCCACTGTTGTGAAGAAGGATGGCTTCTCACTTCATTCAAAAAAAGTTAAAAAATATTTATAGAGTGCTATCACAGGTTTTTTGTCTAGGCCCCAAATATAAGACGACCCAACATGTCCTTAAAACAACCCTTAACGTTCGTTTTCAAAACTGTGCAACTCACCGAGTGGTTAGTGGTGTTTGTTGATGTTCCAAAACAAGTAGCGTAGCGAAATACCGTTTCTGTCATGTTTTATTTGCTATTTTGTAAAATCCCATTGATTTTTGTTGGAAGACTCATTGCATGTTGATATTACTGCGCCACTGGAAAGGGAAACGGGGGCTGTTTACATTTGGTTGTAGTCTTTCCGCGAGACCTTCTTTTACTGTCTATGCTTCAGGCTCAAATATTGAGCGGAAGTTTATATGCGGTTGTGAGGTGTCTGAAAAAATAGTTCCACAATAGCAAATTAGACGGCTGGAAAACATACATTGCGCCGATATATTTGATTTTAATAATCAACTAACACCACTAACCACTCGGTGAGTTGCACAGTTTTGAAAACTAACGTTAAGGGTTGTTTTAAGGGCATGTTTGTGCATGCCTGTAGGCAGCCACTCTGAAGCAGTAAAGGTGATTCAAAACGAGTCAGAAAAGTCGAGACAGGACCAATCGTCAAAATTTCGGTGTCCACCACTCTAGTTCATCCCAAACAAACCAGAAAAGGGACTCAAAGTGCTAAATACCGGAATTTTCCTTTAAATAAATTAAGTCAAAATGATCTTTCAAGAGAGCACTTTCAGACTTTTATATTTGTTTATCTTAATATAAGATTAATGTAGCGTTACACAACCAAATACCACACAGGTTCGTACCTCTCTGAGTCACAGACACCAGACCAAAGTAACCTTACAGGTTTCATTTACTGCCGGTTGGCAGCCACACCCAAGCACAGAGTCATGCAGTCCTATTATGTTACACAGCCAGACCAGGCCCGTTAAAACCCACCCCAGCCGTATACAATGTACACTGCAAAAAATAAAATCTAACCAAGTGTTATTAATCTCAGAGGCGCTGAGAGGTGCTGCCTGTCTGTCTGACGTGAATGCCTGGCTGTGACTGCATGTGCTCACCGTAGCGCAAAAGACGTGGAGGAAGGAGCGCTAGAGAGGGCACCGGAACGCAACATCAACAAAGTCTAATCTCCCGACATATTTAGTTTTTTGTTCAATCAATATTTTTTTGACAGGGAAGCTGTGTGCAACCAGGAATATGTATATTCACTTTTTTTAAAGCACTCTAGAAAAAGGGCACTTTCTCTCCTAGAAGAAAAAGGTGTGCATGTGTGCAAGTGTCTGGTAACTATTCAAATAATTCCATGGCAATGCATGGATTCCAGTTGTGCTACTGGAAGCAACTGGAATCCATGCATTTCCACTGAATTATTTTTGGAATCTGATCCCTTTATCATACCTGTTCATTCGTACTCGTCGCTCGACTTATCGTGACTAAATTCAAGATGGCGGCGAACGGTAAACTTCTTGAAGGTACTGTCTGTATAAATCGTCTTGTAAATAAACTACCAGTGTTTTTTCAAAGTTCTCAATGTCTCGTTTTAAATGTCAAGGCCTTCGGAAGTCTACCAATGAAGTGTGGAGCTACTTTGAGCCTCGTAAATGGTGTAAAACAGTGATTTATTTGCATGGCTAGGCTGATGCCCGAGGCACCCTCATCGAAAAACTGTTGGTAGCATTGGCTAACTAGCGCCAGATTTCTGAGTGCAGGGGACAAGCCGAGATGAGCTATGAGACATACGTTCACACTCTGTATACGAAGTATTTGTATTTTGTTACTTGACGCCTCCATTGTTGGTGTAGATGGCAACTTTGAGACTCTCGGCTCTGAGGACTCACACCCATCTCTTGATTTAGAAAAGAAAAGACATAATTGTTTATTGTGTATCCAATCCAATGACAGAATAATTCTGACAATAGCAACATGATACAAACCTTTGCTTGGGGCAGCCATTTACTTGAAAACCACAGCCTCAATTTGTCATTTCGCTCTGGCGGAGCAGAAGGAGACGCTGCTCAAACTCATCCTCTGTTGGTGCATCTGCAATTGACCTAAGGAGAGGGAGCACAGAATCATGGCAGCCATTGTCCCTCTTTCTGGTCCACTCCACCCAGGGCTTCTCTCTGTGGAAGTCACAGAGGATGACTGTGCATGTCCTCAAACACACATAATAATTTATGTTGGTGCAAAGAGAACAATTTATAAAACCATGTTACAAAACAACCAAGGAGTAAAGTGAACCACATTTGAGAACATTGTACAATCACTATTACCTGGAAACTCTGCCTCCAGGGCACCAATTTCAGCCTCACTAAAGTCAACCATGAAGTGGCTTGGCTTCCACTCTGGGTTCCACTCCTTAAAAACCCTCAGAGCCTCCTTTATGTCAGAAGATGTGTCTGTCTGTGTGACAAAAACACCTACTACACAATAATGCACGTTAGTGCATACACACAAGAAGAACAAGGGCACAGAATACTGACATGTCCGATATGTTGCGTCAAGCAGGCACATCTGTTGCCCATACAAAAGAAGCAACCTTTGCTGCCAGGTGGTCTGCAGGCAGAACAGCAGCTTCGAAGAGGAGCCATCGTCCTCCTCCAAACTAGGTCTGAAGCTGACCAGACAGTCACGCTTTGACCAGTCATCCACCAACCCCTATGTAATGGAAAGGGTTTTATTATAAGAACCACAGTATTGTCTCTGTTCATAAGCTACAAACCAGAGGGCCTTACAATGCAATGTGTAAGCCCTATGGTTGCCACTACGTTTCAATATGTGAGCATTGATGCAAAACCACGTACAGTGTTTCCTCTACGTTGATTTTGCCATGGCCGCCCCCCACGGTGCCCCCACTCTATCAGAATTAGGGCAGATGCACAATGTTGACTTTTACTTGAACCTGCCAACGTGTCCTCCTCAATGTCTGGCGTTCACATTGCAATTTAACAATAATTAGAACTAGTCAGAGGTTATTAGGGTCTGTCCAGTTTTACTTTTGTTGTGTGTATTGTTGTGTTGATTTGATGGGACGGAGCTGGGAGTTTGGGAGTTCCCCACTGCTAAAAAAATCTAGAGGAAACAGTGTACATAGCCAATAACTACATAGGGTCGGAGGTCTTATAAGGCCCTCAAGCTTGCAGGCTAGTTTGTGTTTTTCATCTCCTATGCTACCTGCAGATTGACTTGGTCAACACCTGACTGTCTTCTCCTCTCCTTTGCTGTCCTGATGATGTTACGTATGTCTTTGTCCAGAGGGAAGAACCACCTCGTTTGCGGAGGGGAGCCTCTCCTCTGAACAAGTCAGTCACAAAGATGGCCAAATGTCTCCTGACTTCACTCACTGTTCTAACACCAGCCAAAGCTAAATGCTCAATGTACCTCTCCACCCTAGGATCCACTTGCTCACGGACTTCAGCTGCCTAAAGTGATCAATGATATCATGTATCAGGGAATGCCTGTAACTCTTTAAATTAGTTACAAAGATTGAAGAAATTAGTTCTTCTATCCACCGAATTCATTGGATATAGGAGGAACAGGATGAGATTCTGAAAATGCAGTGAGAGAAGGAAAGGTAACCTAACATGCCTTTTAGCCCAGTTGACGTATTGGCTGCAATATGCAAAATATAACTGTAGCGAACCGGCACAAAAGAAGCCTCCCGTAATACTCCCATTTTATTCAAAGGTAGAACGCTACTGACAACTCCAGGCTTCCACGCATGCTTGTTTGTTTACACCGAATACAAGCTGAAGTGCAAAACGAAAGTAGGCCTAACGTTTGCCTACTGCCCCCATCAATGCAGATATTTCAAATAAAAACTAAAAGTATAAAACATATATCCTTGATTAGCCTATGTTGGGTTTTGTGGAAGAGAAAATTGACTGTTTTAGTAGTAGTATTAGGCAGTATGCAGTCAGATAGGTCACCATGGGCATATTTGGTTTAGCTATAGATGGATTCACAAATAAATAAATTGGCCTACATTTGGCAGGATACTTGATATACAGGCTAAATGCAAATATGGCAATGTATTATATTATTTTACATTAACAAAATGTAGGAAAATAGAACAGACTGAAAATAAAGTAGGCACTGATCTTTAAAATCCTGTTTTCTGTAGCCTAAATGTTGTCAGTCATTCTTAATATTCGCAATTGGTGCACTGGCATGTTTAACTGTTAGCTGCAGTATAATGGTAGATGTGTAAGTTAAGTACAGAACTGACTGTGCGCCCACATTTTTGTCTGTGCTCCTAAATTTTTTAACTTGGGCGCACAAGTGCTCCTGAAATTTATTTTTAGTGTAGAGCCCTGCTGAGGAGACAAAAGAAGGTCCATCTATCTCCTCAGATCCTGGTGAAATTCTACCGCTGCACCATTGAGAGCCTCCTCACCAACTGTGACACAGTATGGTATGGCAACTGCACTGCCTCCGACCATAAAAGTACTGCAGCGATGCTTGTGTAAGGCACGCAGCATCATCAAAGACGCTCTCACCCCAACAACAGACTGTTCACCCCACTCCCCTCCGGAAGGTGCTACAGGTCTCTCTGCACCTGAACCAGAGGAAGCTTCCTCCCTGCGGTTGTTCCCAGCCTTGTCAAGCCACTCCCGATCAGGCGTTCAGACACAAACATAGGCTACCTACTCTAGGGGAGAGCCGGGACGACACGGTACGAACACACGGTACGAATGAAACAATCCAGTTTTCTCCGAGTGTAATGATGATAGACCGACGTCCTTCGGTCAAAACCTAGAGCATGTTAACCTCCTTCTATCAGCCAAATATCTTCCTGCTATGTCATTTTATCACGGAGTTACTGGCGATAAACGTGTTTTGATGCGCAAAAGTGAACTTCATTAGCGGTTAAATTTTTTTGATTATCAATGAGTGTTTTTCATTTAAAGGTTTGTCTTACGCAGCCGTGGCCCACTGGTTAGCACTCTGGACTTGTAACCAGAGGGTTGCCGGTTCGAGCCCCGACCAGTGGGCCGCGGCTGAAGTGCCTTGAGCAAGGCACCTAACCCCTCACTGCTCCCCGAGCGCCGCCATTGTAGCAGGCAGCTCACTGCGCCGGGATTAGTGTGTGCTTCACCTCACTGTGTGTTCACTGTGTGCTGTTTGTGTTTCACTAATTCACCGATTGGGTTAAATGCAGAGACCAAATTTCCCTCACGGGATCAAAAAAGTTATACTATACTTAATGCTTATTCAGTAGACCATTTAGTGTTCTCCACAATCCCAGACTTTCATATCGCATGCTTGTTTACATGGAAAGCAAAACAAGCTATAGTGACATATGTCTGTGTCGAGATGATTGAAACACATGTTTCAATCGTCCCAACCAGGCTGTAACTCCATGTATTTTAATTAAATGCACAAATATCTGTGTTTAAAAAATAATTTATGGAGGTGAGACATGGAAAAACAGTTTTAGGAAGATGAAAATACATTTGGGCCCACCAGGCAGGGGGTCGAGTTTTCCCATGTTATCCTATGGAGACTGACGGCCGGTGGGTCGTTAAGCCTACTTATTTGGATGTGCAGTGGCCTAACCCACGTAAAAACCTAGTGAAACGATATTTTCAACAATATAAACATGATATAAATGGGAAAGCTTACCATTCTAGCTATAAACATGGCAGAATCATCCACAGGGCATGATATTTCAAAAACCGCTTCACACGCTTCACGATGATGGCAATGAGTTGTTAACAGACATGCACAAAGACGTATGGCCCTGCAACAATCTATCTAAAATAAAACCTTTTGGGAGTACCATTCATGATATGTAGTAAAATGTCGAGGTTGTTGGACGTTTATATGGCTTAAACTGTATGTTTCATTCGTCCCCTTATGTTGTTTCAACTGTCCCGACCAGGAGGGACGAATGAAACATTACGCACGTCCCACTTTTGTTGTAATAATTCCTGAACGGTTTTGTTCAAAGCTGAAAATGCATCTGTATTTGACAGAGGACAGATGTAGTAGCCTGGCGAGCCAGACCCACATTAAAATGTAGGGTCTGGGCACTCACCGTTCGCAGTGCTCAGTCCGAGGGGCGGGATAATCAGTTGTCTTTCAAATTCCCTCTGCACGCAATAGGATATTTGTTTTCAAGTAGCAGGGAATTCAAGTCAAACCGTTGCAACTCTGCCATCAATCATTATGTTAAGCCCACCAAACGACTCTATACACGATTTCAATGCCCTGATTAAGTTTCAATTTCTGGAGCTCACAAGCCAACGGAGAGTTGCTAGACTAGCCCTGGCAGCAAATTTGCTGCCGCTAGGGGCGCGTCTAGATTTCTAGGCTACAGATGTAGGTTACTAGTGACCAAATATTAGCTTTCAGCGTGGTATGATCGCTTTGTAAATTATGTTTAATTAAAAAGTGTTTCAACTGTCCTGGCTCTTCCCTACTTACTCTACATATGACTGACTAACTAACTAATTGACTAACTCATGGATAGTGAGTGAGTGGAACGAAGGGTTACGCAGGTAACCCAGGTTCTGTGAATGAAGGTCAACACGCCACAGTATGGGTCATCCTCTCCGAGAGGGTGAGCTGTTAGGAGACAGAATAGCAAATTAACCACTCCCCGCTACGTGCGTGCAATCAGCCTCAGTCTACATACAGGTGCATGCACACCGGCACTTTCTCTTTTTGCCAGCTGGCATCATGCCAGTCCCCGAGTGACCGTGCAGTGTTGCGTGTTGACCTTCATTCACAGAACCTGGGTTACCTGCGTAACCCTTCGTTCTATTTCATATCGGTCAACACACCACAGTATGGGTCAACAGTGTACCAAATAAAGTCACGAGGGGCAAGTAGCGGGGAACCATCCGAAGAAAAAAAATGATGACAAAAGACAGATATTCCATTCCACACAAGTCTTTATTGAAAACCAGATCAATCAAATCACCAGGTGTCGAACACCCTGTAGTAACTGAAAAAGGCCCCTAGACAAAATCACAATTGGCTCCCAGCTTGTAGGACAGCAGAGGCCACATTGAGGCGGTAAAACCGTGCAAATGTCAATGAAGACATCCAGCCAGCTGCAGCACAGATGTCTTCCAAGGAAGCCTCCTTAAACAAAGCCCAAGAGGCCGTCATCCCCCGGGAGGAGTGAGCCACAACCCCCGTAGGCGGGGCCAGCCCCTGCTTACTGTAGGCCAACTCGATCGCCCTCACCACCCAATGAGCCAGGCGCTGTTTAGAGACTGCCTGACCACGGTTGGACAAAAACAGCTGATTTGTTTGCCTGACAGCCGCAGTGCGATCAACGTAGACCCGTAGTGCCCGGACTGGGCAAACAAGGTGCAACCTAGCAGTGTCAGGAGAGTCATGAGGAGGAGGGTGAAAGGGATCAAGAATTAACGGCCTTGAAACAAAGGACCGTGGGAGAACCTTGGGCAAAAAAGCCGGGTTCGGCAAGAGGGAGATGGGAGAGCCACTCTCCCCAAGCCGTAGACATGCCGGATGGACTGACAAGGCATGCAGTTCACCGACCCGTCTTGCCAACGTGATGGCTAAGAGGAACGCAGTCTTAAGCGTAAGGAACTCCAAATCCACCTTGGACAACGGCTCAAATGGAGCCTGTGACATAGCTTCCAACACTACCTGCAGATCCCAGGAAGGGACCATATGGGACCGAAATGGACGTAGCCTCTGGGCTCCTCTGAGGAACTGACCAACAAGTGGCTGTGAGCCCATTGACAACCCATTCAAAGAATCATGGCCATCCGATATGGCTGCCACAGACAGTGGGTCCCCGTTAAGTTTGGACGGGTTCCTTCATGAATCACGCACCCCATTTTCTCAGCAGAAATGGCACAAACTGCAGTTGACACAAACAACCACAAGGTGTCACTTGGGTGCCACTACTATTTTTGATGCGACTGACTTACTGCTTCCATGATGCAGCGGGGGCACGGGAACTTAAATTGATCACGTTAGTTTAAGCTTACACTTGACAAAACATTCTAATATGAAAATGTAGATGCAATTGTTGTAAAATGGTGCAGCTCCTTTAAGAAAGCACCGTGTGCAGGGATGGAGAGAGAGAAAGCGAGAGGGGATAGGCCTATGTGTGTTAGAACTTAGCGTGTGGAAAAAGTACGTGCTGTTGAGACTGGAGCGAGTCATATTCAAAATAATGCAAAAAAAATTATCCTCATTCATTGCAACCAAAGCATGCCTGCTTGCCGACGTTCAAACGAAAAATATATCAAAGCACCTTTTGCGTTTGAATGTAGCACGAAAAAATGTTTAAACAGCTGGACAAATGATTTAGCTAATTGATTATATAACCTGTACACCAGCAATTGTTGAACATTTACCTGTACAAGTACATTGACAGTAGCCCAGCCTAACAGCATGTTGTAGGCCTACTGTAGAAATTTCACTTAAATTGCAACCGCAACATGCCTGCTTGCCAACGTTCAAACGACAACGAAAAAGATAATAAAACAACAAGAGGGTTGAGTCTGAATGACACTGAGTTTTTGTAGTTAAGAAATATTTTCGTATAAAAAAATGGTCATTCTTCAATCTCCTTCACTGACGCCTATGGAAAAGGCTTAACGTCCCAAAACAACGATCAATGATCATCAAATTTCTCTCTCACATTGCTCCTCATAACCATCTATAAAAAAGTGTTTTTTCTTTTCTTTTTGAGCACATCCGAATCCCAGGACATAACACACTGGACCTTATAATAGGCTCGAGATATAATTCCAAAGGGGGCAGATAGGGGCCACTGCACTTAAAACTTAAAAAGATGAAGCTTTCCGAACTTTGAAATTGCGATCAGTGACTGGCATCGGGTGAACGAAGCTTTTCGAAGTTGAACAGGCTATTAAAAACTATTTGCGCACCTCCATGTCACAGGAGAGACTGGGCTCTCCCTTCTATGAAAAAGACGTTAGGCTACCTGCAAACTGGCCTATGATTTCATTGCTGAGTTTGCGGCAAAGCAAGAAAATGTTTTTTTTCCTGAGTCAGGATATGGCGAGTCAGTGTCATTTATTTGTCCAATGTTAGCCTATAGATACAGACCAGTACATCTTATCAATAGTTTGAATGTCGTGTGTGTTTCTGCTCATTGACAAATACCGTTCAGCACAATGATTCATGCCCAATTAATTCCCCCTGTTAAAGTGTTCGCCTTTGTTACACTATTTGGTTTCGTGATGTAGCCTATGATAAACACCATATGGCCAAATATGTGACTCAGCTAATGTTATAGGCTATACAATTGAATTTCCCCTCTTAAAGGCAAGCTGGTGTAGCTTATTAGACTAGGCTACTATTAAAATACACCGACGGTAGCCTTGGCTATGTGTAAAGTAAGCTATCGCATGATTTCATGCACGTAAGTGAAAAGGGCCTTGCATCTGTCAAGTTCGCACAGGGCCTCGCATCCCCTTGCGACGGCCCTGCAGCTCCTCCTAAGACAGCGAGGAAAAAGTTAAAATACGCGATAAACCCGGGAAAAGTTGACAGGTTTGTTTCGGTCCCGGTGATTATTTGTGAAATTGTGCAAACGACAGCCTTTTCAAGGCATTTCAAGGAAGGAGTCGTAGCATGCAAGCTCCCAAATTGACCCAGTAGCCTAAGGCATCAATAAATTGTTGGGACTGGGGAGGGTCATGCGTTTTTTCTCAATCACTTTGGAGGGTCATAGAAAAAATTCTTGCTGGCGAGGGAGGGTCACGTCTTTTTTGACTAACGCTCCCAAAACTCCTCCGGTAGCCCCTTAATTAAATAAATAACGAACAGTCCCTAATTGATTAATAGCCTAGGCCTACACCAGCAATTGTTGAACATTGACCTGTACAGGACATTGACAGTAGCCCAGCCTAACAAGCAAATGTTGCAAAATACATCAAAAGACGCAATTAATCAGAAATAAATAATGTAATCTGCATCGCTTTATTTAACAAACTGCAAGCAACAAGAGCATTGAGTTCGCTGTAAGGCCAAACCCAAGAGCAAAGCCTATCTGTTAAGGCAGTCGATAGGCTATATAACGGGCTGTGTGCCTGGAAAGACGATAGATGACGGCTCTGGTCATCCCATACCCTCCCCCCACTTCCTGTAGCCTACCATTATGAAGGCCTGTAGCCTAAAACGACTCGTTGCCGTTTTGTGACATTAAGCTTTTTCACGTTAAGCCCCCCTCCCCCATCCCCTTCTTTCACAAGCAGTGGGGGAGCGCGGGGCACAAAGTAACACTTTTTGGTAGACAAAGGAGGGTTCTCCGCGCTTCTGTCGTTTGGCCACAATCCGTTGCAACCAGGCCAGGACAGATATTTTAGAGAGGAGAGACGCCGGTGCAGCTCAGATGTCTTCTTAATTTTCTTTATTCTTCAGTAAAAGGTGCAGAACATTATTAAACTTTGACTAACATTTCGATGTGTCGATGTTTTTGACTAACGAACATCGAAACGTTAGTCAAAGTTTAATAATGTTCTGCACCTTTTACTAAAGAATTAAGAAAATTAAGAAGACATCTGAGCTGCACCGGCGTCTCTCCTTCTCTCTAACACTTTTTGGCTTTGGCTAAATATTTCTAAAATCATTTGAGTTTCACTAGTCACATGTTTTAACAAGCAACACTTGTTATTGAACTAATAACAGACGTGTGTCGAAAATTGACTTTATTTTCCATACGGAGAAAAAACATATGCAGAGTCTAACCAAGGTCAATCTTGCGAAAAAAGCCCTCAAACCTGAAAACACATGAGGCAAAAGTGCAAAACATCACAAAACTAACTAAACTAACACACGCATATTTTTGTATTGCAATCATTGTAGCCTACAGTTGTAACAGCGTGTAACAGTCGTTTTACTCCCCAGATGCGCTCATTATAAAGAACGTTTAACGTGTCCCAAAAACAGCTATCAATTAATCACCAAACGTCTTATAAACAAGTATTGCCAGGAGCAACACCTTACAAAAAATGATAACAATAGGCCTAGGCCTTTATATGGCTCTGCTCCTGCCTAGATCCGAACTCAGAACTACCTGAAAGTTGCAGACCTGTTCTGGAAATACGTGCATTAACCCACTCGACCGTCAGACAACGTTATCTGCTTCGAGTAGGCCTATTGGGTAGGACTGTAGCCTACACTGGTTGCTGTGGCACAGTCTTGAGTGACCGAATTCATTTTTCTTTGTCATATGAATGCTGTCATTTTGTTAACATTACTGTTAAGGAGATGCTGTAGGCAAAGTCTATATTTCAACCTCGTTAGTGTAGTAAAACAAATCAGAACTATTCACAAGGTTTCTGGGCAGCATATTTATGTTCTGTTAGCAAGCGAACTTCTCATGACTACCGACAAAGTAGCCTACTGCCAGCTGACGAAGCTCTCATTTTAAAACATTACTGAGAGACAGACACTGTACAATAAAGAAATCTTGCCACTGAATCCAAAACTATGTTTAACATTATGTACAAGGCTTAGGCTACAGTGGACTAGCATGTTGCAGGGGCTGCTAAAAACACAGAGAAACGCACTGAAAACTCGGCCAATCACAGCCCTTGCTGTCGAATGCGCCGTCTGGTTCGACCGTGGAACTCCACAGCGGACTATGCTGCCCCCAAGCGGCTGCAGTTGTACTTACATTTCACCATTCACCATGATCGTGAATGAAGTGTCAATTTTTAACTGGGACCCACTGTATCCCCTCAAGGTAGATTCTGTTAGACCATCTTCCAAAAGAGACTGAAGGAAAGACAAGATAACAGGCACGCCACAAAAGACCGGGTCAACACCCCTGGGACGACACCAGCGAACAAACCTCTCCCACCTACCAGCATAAAGGGCCCTGATGGAGGGTGCTCTTGCTGCCTGCAAGGTTGTCAAGACATTCTGGTCCAGACTGCCTGGTTGGCGCTGTGTAGTGGCCAAACATGCAGTCTTAACAGGCCTGGGTTCGGGTGGCAGAGCTGTCCGCGGCCCTGTGTCAACATATCTCGCCTGAGGGGAAGACACCACTGAGACCCCGCAAGCAGAGCCACCAGGTCCGGCATCCATGACCGATTTGGCCAGTCTGGTGCCACCAGCAGCACCCTGGCTCGCAACCTCCGTATCTTGGCCAGCACTGCTGGGAGCAACGGAAACGAAGGGAAGGCATAGAGGAGGACCCGAGGCCACTCGTTTGCGAGGGCATCTATCCCCAACGTCCCCTTGGGACCTATCATGGAGTACCAGAGAGGGCAGTGTGACGTTTCCTGGGACGCAAACAGGTCTACAGAAACTTCCTTTGACAAGGAATCGTGCTTGGCATTGTCCTTCAAGACAGTAGGGACAACCCTGCGAAAACATGGGTGTCTGGTTTTGAACTGCAGCCTGTACCCTGTCTCCAGGGGTGCTGAGCACCCAAGGGCAATGAGTACACTGGCGCCAATGGGCAAGGTGTTGAGGTGTGAAGTGACACGTCGGAGGCTGGCAATCGTCAGCGACGCAATGCCCGTCCCGGTTGCCTACCACTTGCAGGCCGGACGCTCCTTTGCTGGCGAAAGGGACGATAGGCAGCCTGGCTTGGACCTGCTGTGGCAGCCTGAGCGGGGTCACGCTGGTCTGGTCACACCAGGTCTGAGGAGCTGAACGAAACCAGGTGTTTGCTGACCCAGAGCGCCCTGCTCTGCCAGCCAAATGCACTGAGCGAGTCAGCTCCCTCGTTCTCCTTGACTGTTCCAGGGCCCCTTCTGAAGGAGGGCAAAGACCTCACCTGGCACCACTGTAGCCGCCACCACTGCCATGCAGTCCTGGTCTGGTATATTGGCTTGAGAGAGCCAGACCTGACGTCATGCCTGGACCATCGACGCCATGGACTGACCCAGAGCCTGAGCATGAGCACTGGTTCCTCGAATCAGTATGTCCATCACTCGCAGCATCTCTGTAATCTCGCCCTCTGGGGCCGAGGATGCCATATCTTGCAGCAGCCCCTCCAAATATACCAGCAGAAGGGAGAATGACAGCCTGCCAGCCAATGCTGAGGCCTGATAAGCCTTCCGCAATTGGGAATCAACAGCCCTGCAGCGCTTGTTCGGATGAACTGCATCCCCTGCCAGCCCTACCTGTTGCTCCTGCCAGCATTGCAAAGGTAGGCCCCATCACCCAGGTGCCAGCCCCCAGGTGTCAGCCCCAGCCAAGGAAGCCAGCTGTGTTCTGGGCAGTGGGCTCAAGCCCGGGGCCTTCCAGGAAGAGTGCAGCTCAGCCATAAAATCAGGCAGGACTGGCAGGCCTTCAGACTTGCGTCGGCGCGGACCCCTGTCAAAGACAGAAGCCCCCATGGCAGAGGTCAGAGGTGGCAACTTAGCACGATCTGCAGCTCTCGCAATCATAGCTCCGTCAGACGGATCTAAAGGAGCTGGCTCAGAGTTCTGTGAGGTATCCTCGCTGAACTCAGACTCAGAGCGGTCACCGGGGTCTTTAGGGTCTTCAAAGTCCAGCGCAAGGCTGTCATGGGAAAGTAAGCCGCCTGAGGCTGCCAGTGACAGCTCATCAGGGCTGAGACGTCTGCATCTAGCCGCTGGCTCGCCCAGGCCTGCTGGCCTGCGAGCTTGCTCTCGGTCTTCCAGGAGGCCATGCAATGCACCTTGTACTTCCTCCAATTGACGCCGCAGACACTGCACATCCTGTTCCACATGCTTGCGTTTGTGGGCGCGCTTCCCCCCAGCAGCCCTCTGCACAGGGATTTCACTTTCGGCTGGCACCTCCTGGCCACAGGGGAGGACGCGCTCTTCCTCCAACATGTCACCAGCTGAGAGCTTGCGTGTGTGTTGGGGAGGGTTTAGCTTAGGTAGCTTTCGTCCTCACAGACAAGGAGGCTCCCAGAGGCATACAAGTACACAATACTTACGTATAAAACAATGTTTTTTTTTTTTTTTTTAACCAACAAAGATATTATTCAGGTAGCTTTTGCCCCCACAGACAAAGGTACGACGGAGTTCCACACATGAAGGAAATTTTTTTTTGCCATGACAAGATTAAACTCGACATGTCGATTTTAAAGTCGCCATGTCGACATTAAACTCGACTTTTCGAGAAAAAAATTGAAATGTAAGATCGACTTTAATCTCGACGTATCGACTTTAATGTCGCCATGTCAACATTAAACTCAACATTTCGAGAATAAAGTTGAAATATCATGTCGACTTTAATCTCGACGTGTCGACATTAAACTCAACATTTTGAGAATAAAGTTAGTTTGGAGAGAGAACGACCGCTTGAGACGATTGAAAGGGAGGACGAATGAAACAATGCAACTAGTGCAACAATGATTCAGAGTGTTCAAGTGCAACAATGATTAGACATAGGACTATATCATGTGGACAAAACATAGAACATATTAACCTACGTTGCTCAGCCAAATAGGACCTAACAGCAAAGTAGCCTATCACGGAGTTACAGGCGATAAATGCGATGGTCAAAAGTAGCCTAAACATCATTAGCGGTTTATTTATTTATTGTAGGCCCATTATTAAAGTGTTGTTTTTCATCTAAAGGTTCAACTCAGAGGTGGGACCAAGTCACTATTTGGCAAGTCACAAGTAAGTCCCAAGTCTTAGCACTCAAGTCCAAGTCAAGTCCCAAGTAAATACAGAGAAGGGCAAGTCGAGTCCAAGTCCAAGTCTCATCAAAGCTAAGTCGAGTCCAAGTCCAAGTCCCAATCTTTTTCAAGTCCTGAACAAGTCATCAGGTACTCTTCACTTAATAATGGCATTATTAGACTATCGATCATAATCTTAACACTTCCATCTAATCCACAGAATTTTATTTTATAAATACAGATTAAAATATGTTCAATGTTTCTGTCTTGAAATCTTTTACGATATATGCATGCGCATACAATATACACATGTGCATACTGGAGTAATCTGTACAAAACGGATAGCTACATGACAGATATATATATATTGTTTTTCCAAATTGCGGAGCCCACTGTAAGTATGAGTAATAATTCGACTGATGGCATTTCACTGCGCTAGGCCACAGATTTGCCTGCAAACAATTTATTAGGCTGTCTGCCAGTGGCGACTCATAAGGGAAGCCAAGGTCAACACTTTTATATTATTTAAAAGGTAATAATGACACAGTAATTTTGTTTTAAAGTATTCATTTCTTAAGAAATACTACACATTTGATGCCGTTTATCTCATTTGTAAACGGTGCACTGTCACTTTAAGCCCATTGTGTGCCACTGTCCACACATTCTCATAATGATCTTTTTTTTACCAGCTCCATTCCTATGGCTAGTCCACAAACGCAAACATTGTTTGTGCCACATGTATAGCACAATATTAACAATGATAAGCATGATATTAAGTTGGCACAAACAGCTTTCATTCCTTTGGAAATAGATGCATGTACTGTATGACATGATGCTTGCTTGACATTTTCTGTTTGCAATTAAATGTGAATTATGAGCCTGGTAGCCAGTCATTTCTCTGTCTCTTGGTGCCCTACACACAGTGCGTAACGCATGTGGGGGTAGCGGCAGCACTGAACTGTGCTCTGGACTGGCCGCTTGTCTCCGCTGTTTTTTTTTTTTTTTTTTAGTCGCGGAGGGAAAGCATCTCTGGGGTGACTGGTCCACGATCAGGAGATTTAGTTTTTGACTCGAGACATGTCAAGTCGTCACAAGTCAAAGAGGCAAAGTCCGAGTCAAGTCTCGAGTGAATAGTATTCAAGTCCAAGTCGAGTCGCAAGTCATGCCGAATTTTATCAAGTCAAGTCTGAAGTCATTAAAATCATGACTCGAGTCTGACTCGAGTCCAAGTCATGTGACTCGAGTCCACATGTCTGGTTCAACTGCATACTAGGCGCTCTCCCCAATCCTAGACTTTCACGTTGCTTGTTTGTAATGGATGCAAAACAGCCTATTGCTGAATGTCTATGGAGGGACGAATGAAGCTGTCCTCCCGACCACCCCATGTAGGCTAGTAGCCTACATGCACACATATGCACACATAGCCTAAAGTGCATGCACACATATTCTCTCCCGGGATCAAAATAGTATATATGCTTAGGCTATACCTGTGTTTCTAGCCTCCTATAGGCTACGTATTGCAGGTGAGACATGGAAAAGCAGTTTTAGAAAAATGAGTTTTGCCACGTTATCCTATGGAGAGTGACGGCCTGTGGGTCATGAAGGGCAGTTATTTGGATGTGCAGTGGCCTTACCCACGTAAAACAGTGAAATAACATTTTGTATAGAAACATTATATCATTGGATACATATATTTGGTATGGTATTTCCATAACCGCGAGACAGCACTTCACGATGACGGCAATGAGTAGTTAACAGACAAGACGCAATCTATCTGAATATCTGCAATCTAGCAATCTATCTGAAATAACACCTATTTGAAGCCCATTTTTCATGTAACATATTGTGTATTAGTGTAGGCTACATAGCTTAAACTGTGTAGGCTATGTTTAAACAGTAGGGCCTATTGCGAGTTTAATGTCAGCATGTCGACTTTTAAGTCGACATTACATTTCAACTTTATTCTCGAAATGTCGAGTTTAATGTCGACATGTCGACTTTAAAGTCAACATGCCGAGTTTAATCTCGCCATGGCAAAAATATTTTTTTTCTTCATGTGTGGCCCTAATACTCTGTCGTACAAAGAGGCTCCCAGCATATGACTACGCAAACAACAATGTTTAGAACAATATATCAATAAAGATAGTATACAGGTAGCTTTTGTCCTCACAGACAAAGAGGCTCCCAGCATATGACTACTCAAATAATAATGTCTAGAACAATATATCAATAATGGCATACAAGTACACAATACTAAAAAATAATAAAAAAAAATGTACTTGCACCATGTGGGATGCGAACCCGGGTCGACCGCGTGACACTCCGGCGGTTCCTCGCTAACAATGAAAAACAAAGAGTTTGTTTGCGGTTGCGAGCTGTTAATTGCTAATCGCAACAGGAATACGTTTCAAACAGTGACTTACTCCCTCTCGAGAGCAGAGGCCCTACTTCAGCAACAATCCCAATAGATTCTGAAAATACTCACGTCTCGCTTCAGCTTACCGTCTTCAGGAAGCAAAAAGAGAAAGTGCCGGCGTGCATGCACCTGTAAATGTAGACTGAGGCTGATTGCACGCACATAGCGGGGAGTGGTTAATTTGCTATTCTGTCTCCTAATAGCTCACCCTCTCGGAGAGGATGACCCATACTGTGGCGTGTTGACCGATATGAAATAGAACAGTCATTTGCATTTAGGCTTCCATGTTGAAATATCACTGCAGGCACTACACTGATGAAGTAAAAATTATAATAAAAGAGACGTTGAACTTTAAAGTCTATAGTAAAATTGGTTTGGCAATATTGATTCACTCATCTGCCAAAATATTAAATAAAGTAACCTACGTTCATAGCAAAATGTATGCATGTGATTAATTTAGATTAATTAAATTAAATAATTCTGGAGGGTACTGTAATATCGGCTAATATTTTGCTTGAGGTCATTGTAAGAGAGGTAACAAATGTGAAAGATACATGTGTTTGTGTATGCGCATTTAAGAGTGTAAGAGGGAGAGAGAATAAAGTGTGGAGATACATTGAGCCTCGTAAATGGGTGTAAAACAGTGATTTATTTGCATGGCTAGCCCGATGCCGAAGCACCACTATTGAAAAAGCTGTTGGTAGCATCGGCTAACTTGCGCCAGATTTTGGAGTGCAGGGGACAAGCCGAGATGGGCTATGAGACATACGTTCACACTCGGTATCATGTTTCAATACACTTTAGGTCAATATCACACCGGAATTCTCCTTTAAGACGAGGCTACATCTATATTGGATTTTCCTGTGAAATAAAAAAGGGCTCTTATATGTTACATGGGAATCTGCTTTTGTGAAATAAGGAAACATCATGGATACTGGATACAATCATGTAACTTATTGTTAAAATGAGCGATTTGCAGGTTGGTTCGGGTTTGGGTCGATGTTTAACTCATATTTTGGCGGTTCAGGTAGGATGGATTGGATCTCCAGATGGGTTGGGTGAATGAGGGTCATAAAAAAAACCTGCCCATAGTCACTAGTGGATAGTGTTTATTGAAATTGAAAAGACTAGATTCTTTAAATGATTTATTCCAGGGCTGGAAATGCAGCAGCTGACACCATCCCTCTGTTTTGTAAGGTTAGTTTTAAACATTCTAAACATTTAAACTATATTATCTCTTTCATTGTATATTCTTTTTGTGTTTTTGTCAATATTGCTGTTTTTGTACGAATTCATATATATGTCTACTCCATCTTTCAAAGACTGAAATTCCTGGAAGCATACCAAGACTCTCAATGATCAGCCCACCTCAAGCTGGCAGAATTGGTCAGTATTGATTGAAAATTGATGTTAAAATAGATGTCTACGTTTTATTTAAAATTTTACTGCAAGTATTATTTTTCATTTCATCATAACAAGTTTATCTTTGCGGTTATTTTTGATATAGAGTAAATGCAATATTTTGATAGATTATTGTTTACAATGGAATTATTAGTGGAATTATCTTTGTATGAATATTATTATGTTTGAATATGTTGTATATTGCATAGCATGAAAACATACTATTTACATGTGAATTACAGGCACAGTATCTCACAGAGTGAGCAACCATGCTGCACAATCTGCATCTGTGAGGTATTGCTATTATATATCCTTTTAGGTCCGTGTTAACACTTATCAGTTCAATTTCCTATGTAAAAGGAAAAATCTGCCAATTCTATTCAATTATCTAGAATTGTGCTTTTTTGCTCGTCAAATAAATGCATATTTAGGATGTTGGAGTTGTATCCTGACGTTGTATTTGTGTAACATTGGATAGAAAAATTGATAATTGAAAAATCATAAAGAATTTGTTTCTATTTATGCTTGAGCCTGCCTGAGAAGGGCAGGGTCTTAACATCCGATTCAAGTTAAAGCTGATTGGCTGGCAAGGCCTGAGTCCCACCTCTCACCATACTTGCATTCAAGGATTATGGGTCATGCAGAATACAGGGAGTCTGCTCAGGTTTTGCCGTAGCTACGGCGTGTTTGACAGAGGTCTCAGCATACTGTATGCAGCATGTAGTTTGAGAACCACAAATTCACCACTTCAGAGATTTGAGTTATGATGAATTTGTGCAATTGGCTACACATGTGTTCAAGTGTTTCTGTATAGTTTTAGATGCTCTGGTGGCATAGTAAGCTATGTGTTCTGAGAAGTGCTGAGCTTGATAAATCCTGCTTTTTCCTTGCATGTCTCCTCTAGTGATGCTGTGGTCATTCTGCCCTGGCCATGCATAGCCTACAATTGTCTTTATTCATGATTCAGACCCATTCTCTGTAGGCTTACAGTTGCTATAGTCTCTCATTTCAGTCCAACTTCTACAGTCAGAACAACATTTGCTTGGAGTCCTACTCAAGCGATCTACTTAAATAATGCCACTCCTGAAATGTCAGGCACAATTACCACCAACATATGGCAATAAAGTATACTGTATCTATCTATCCCTCTATCTATCTATGTGCATTAACGGGGGAAATATAGGGGGAAGTATACCTTTCATATTTTATCAGTGAGAAGAGTAATAGTTAAGAGTAAACAGTAGTAGCTAGCATTCATGGCTAGGTTTGTACTCATAGCTGAGTATCAGTGAGCCCCATGTAATAGTAATAGCAGGTGAAAAGTTGTTTTAAGAGTTCTGAGAAGAAACTGTCTAAATTCAAAATTTGTAACATGGAACAAGAAAAACATAATCTCAATACAAAAGTGTTCTTAAATATCAGAGCGGCCTATCAGGTAATGGGTAACTTTAATATAGTACAGACCTTTTAATGACATTTTAAGTCTGTTAAGAGGCAAAAAGGCACGTTTACAGTGGGTACTAGTTAAAAATGGACACTTCACTCATGAAAAACGTGATTCACGCAGCTACGTGAAATGTAAGTAAAACTGCAGTGCAGCCGCTTGGGGGCAGCATAAGTCCGCTTTGGCGTTCCTCCCCAAGGGCTGTGATTGAGTTTTCAGTGTGTTTGTCAGTGTTTTTAGCAGCCCCTGCAACATGCTAGTCCACTGCCTATAACCTTTGTACATAATGTAAAACATAGTTTTGGATTCAGTGGCAGGATTTCTTGATTGTACAGTGCCTGTCTCTCAGTAATGTTTTAAAATGAGAGCTTTGTCAGCTGGCAGTAGGCTACTTTGTCGGCAGTCATGATAAGTTTGCTTGCTAACAGAACATAAATATGCTGCCCAGAAACCTTGTGAATAGTTCTGATTTTTTTTACTACGCTAACAAGGTTGAAATATAGCCTTTGCCTACAGCATCTCCTTAACAGTAATGCTAACAAAATGACCGCATTCATATGACAAAGGAAAACAAATTCGGTCACTCAAGGCTGTGCCACAGCAACCAGCAGTAGTGTAAAAAGTGGGTATGCGCTATATGCGGCGGATAGGGGCGCAGCACCATGGGTGCGCCAAAGCGATGGTAAAAAATAATTTCATATAATTTCAACATTTTCTCAATGTTATAGGCCTATAACATTTTAGAATTTAGTGAGTAGTGAGTTGCCGTCTATGGAAAAAGATGGATACAGCAAAAAAAGCTGTCGGCACCTAAAAATAGAAAAAAGAAAAAGGAGATGGCATGTCGAGGGATGTGACAGCAGTTAAATAAGTGGATGGTGAAAGGCAACAGGTAGGATTTAAAGTGTAACGTCTGTGCTTGGAGGCTTGCAAATATTCATGTTTAACAGACTAACTTGCATTTGCTAAGGATATGCTGATTGAAACATAGCCTATTCCATTCAGATAGCTAGGTGGCTACCATGCTTATACTGCACTAACAGTTTTTTTCAGTCGCTAACAAGCGTTTGTCTAACCAGTTGTCACATTTTCAAAACTCTAAACACAATTAGCACAGCATCAGTCTTTTGTGGCCATACGATTCACACATTTCATGTCGTTTTCACACAATATGCAGTCAGTGAACACATTTCCACAATGCTTACATTTTCTTAACAAACAAGCTATACCTCCCAACAAAAATATGTTTTTGCAGTATTTACAAATGTTAACACACAACATCTGACAATAGCAAAAACAATATTCCAAACCTTAGATACAGTATAAAAACCTCTGCTTCTGTTCTGCTTCTACCAAGTGGTTTTATCCCAGGTGCATTGCCTTGGATACAATACCAGATGCGATGTTAATGAAAACATGTGGCCTAACCCTGAAGATTGCAGAGATTATATACAGTAATTTTGTGCTTTTTTTTAGTTCCCCCCTTTTCATCTGGGCTTTTTGCTGTTGTTTTTTTTGTTGTGTGTTTCATGTATATTTAGTTCACTGTAAGCAGTACTGTAAAACTCTGTTCTATCATACTATTAACAGTATTTCTACTGTACCTCCTGTAGTAAACAGTAAAGGGAAAAAAAATGATTTGCTTTTTACTGAAATGGTTTTGAATGTGAACATTACATGTGGGCACACAGTTCCTAACCAAGAAATTTAGTGTAAAAGTGGTGGATTGCATTTTTTTCCATGCAAATACCTGTAAAACTGAAACATAAACATCTATGCAGTTTTTGTAATGTCCACAATAGCCAGTATTTTGAAACCTGGTGTACTTTGATTGACTGCATGTACCTTGTGAAGTGAAAACAAGTGTTATTCTTTAACAGAATAATTTCATTTTGAGTCAATTTCCAGTGTTTTGGTAAAGTTAGTGTGTGCAGAGAAAGATGTGTTAGTATATATTTAACATAATGTGTCTTTGAGAAGAAAATTATCCATTTGGCCAATTGTGTTTTGTAGGTGTGAGTCTGTGTTAAGAGTTTAGAAAAAGGAATTACGTATGGGTAAGTATGAAGTATGGGTAAGCGCTTGTTAGTGATTGAAAAAAACTGTAATGGCAAACTGCAAACAGAAATGTCACGCTAGCAACAACGCATTAGGCTACATGTTTCCATATCCTAACAATGAAGGCTCTTTGTAATAAATTAATATTGTGTTCAATGTGTGTCAATGTGGCGCAAACAAATAAGGCGAGAGTTGGATCAACCTTATCCTTTGTGAGCAACAGCTGGCAAAAGGACGTTAGACTCTCGTTTTGTTTTACTTTAGGTGTTTGTGTTTTTTTTTTTTTTGGGGGGGGGGGGGGGGCGCCAATATTGTTGTTGCATACCCCTCAAAAAATGGGTAGCTGCACCCCTGGCAACCAGTGTACAGTCCTACCCAATACTCGATGCCAGAGGTGGGACCAAGTCACTGTTTGGCAAGTCACAAGTAAGTCCCAAGTCTTAGCACTCAAGTCCAAGTCAAGTCCCAAGTAAATACAGAGAAGGGCAAGTTGAGTCCAAGTCCAAGTCTCATCAAAGCCAAGTCGAGTCCAAGTCCAAGTCCCAATCTTTTTCAAGTCCTGAACAAGTCATCAGGTACTCTTCACTTAATAATGGCATTATTAGACTATCGATCATAATTTTAACACTTCCATCTAATCCACAGATTTTTTTTTTATAAATACAGATTAAAATATGTTCAATGTTTCTGTCTTGAAATCTTTTACGATATATGCATGCGCATACAATATACACATGTGCATACCTGAGTAATCTACAAAACGGATAGCTACATGACAAATAAAAATATTGTTTTTCCAAATTTCGGAGCCCACTGTAAGGATGAGTAATAATTTGACTGATGGCATTTCACTGCGCTAGGCCACAGATTTGCCTGCAAACAATTTATTAGGCTGTCTGCCAGTGGCGACTCATAAGGGAAGCCAAGGTCAACACTTTTATATTATTTAAAAGATAATAATGACACAGTAATTTTGTTTTAAAGTATTCATTTCTTAAGAAATACTACACATGTGATGCTGTTTATCTCATTTGTAAATGGTGCACTTTCACTTTAAGCCCATTGTGTGCCACTGTCCACACATTCTCATAATGATCTTTTTTACCAGCTCCATTCCTATGGCTAGTCCACAAACTCAAACATTGTTTGTGCCACATGAATAGCACAATATTAACAATGATAAGCATTATATTAAGTTGGCACAAACAGCTTTCATTCCTTTGGAAATAGATGCATGTATGACATGATGCTTGCTTGACATTTTCTGTTTGCAATTAAATGTGAATTATGAGCCTGGTAGCCAGTAGCCACCTAGCAAGCTGAGTGGAATGCGTTTCAATCGGCATATCAATGTGCTTCATGTAAACAAATTATTGAATAGGCCTACTTCAAGACTCACCATTTCCATTAAACAAAGGCAAAGACAACTCTTCATATTCTTGTCCACTTTCCAAATCACAGTGAGTGCAGCCTATGTCATAGTGACCTGGATCTCATAGTTTATAACAGTAGTGAGAACCGGATAAATCCGCAATTTCCCTAATCTCGTATTTGTTGCCTTCATGATTTCCTTTTATACGTTTCTTATATTTAAAAGAAAATATCAATCATCATCAACAATGACAAGCCAGCTGGAACCTGCCACTCGTTTTCTCTCCCTCTCGTGCGTGCTTAGATGGGGTTCTCAATTAAATGGAGTAGGCTAGCATAAGTTCAAGTTGGATCTTAATGGAGAGGACTCGAAAAGTATCATCTTTATGTAACATGCTGTTGGTGCATTTTGACATTGTAAACGTTCTCTAACAAGAGTGCAAATCAGTTTGCAGTAAAGCTACTAGTTATTAGCTAAATGTTGGTCGTTTCTCTGTCTCTTGGTGCCCTACACACAGTGCGTAACGCATGTGGGGGTAGCGGCAGCACTGAACTGTGCTCTGGACTGGCCGCTTGTCTCCGCTATTTATTATTTTTTTAGTCGCGGAGGGAAAGCATCTCTGGGGTGACTGGTCCACAATCAGGAAATTTAGTTTTTGACTCGAGACATGTCAAGTCGTCACAAGTCAAAGAGGCAAAGTCCGAGTCAAGTCTCGAGTGAATAGTATTCAAGTCCAAGTCGAGTCGCAAGTCATGCCGAATTTTATCAAGTCAAGTCTGAAGTCATTAAAATCATGACTCGAGTCTGACTCGAGTCCAAGTCATGTGACTCGAGTCCACATGTCTGCTCGATGCAGCTAGCGTTGTCTGGCGGTCGAGTGGGTTAAAACAGGTCTGCAACTTTCAGGCAGTCGAATCCAGGCAGGAGTAAAGATGCAACGTTTTTCTTTAGAAATCTTTTTATTGAATCGAAGTTGTAGCCTACTACAGACAGTCGATGAGGTGTTCTGAAGTAGCCTAGGCTTAGGCTGGGTGTAGGCTACTTTGAAACCTCTGCGGGGTAACGGGAAATATTTGAAACATCACTTGCATCTTTCCATTCCAACCATTATTAGGCCTATGCCTATTTTTATCTTTTTTTTTTGCAAGGTGTTTTGCAAGACTTTATATAAGATGTTTGGTGATTAATTGATAGCTGTTTTTGGGACACGTTAAACTTTCTTTATAATGAGCGCATACGGGAGTAAAACGACTTGTTGCCGTTTTGGGACATTAAGCTACGTTAAGCTTTTTCACGTTAAGGATTTTACTTCCTTAATTTATTATGACCGCCGGTCATATAATGATTGTCAAAGTTTTTTTTTTTTTTTCCATCATCTACTTCCTGAATCTTTGGTCAACGATACCCGGGACACCGAAACACCAGGGCACATGAAATTTGGTGGGTATGTAGCCCCACTAGACTTATGGAAAACTTTCGTTTGGTCCCCGGGGGCCACTCCCCCTCCGCGCTGGGCCCCCCGAAACCCAAAAAATGCAGTTTTTCCTAAATAACTACCTGAACCGTGGCACTGAGGATGAATACATTTTTATGGTATGTTGGTCTCAAGGGCCCACATCAACCTAGCCCGTAATCACTCATTTGTGATTTGCACCCCCCCCCCCGGTAAAAAATGAAAATGCAATATCATTCTGCTTTAATCGCCCCTCTCTTCAGTTAAGATGTTCAGAACTGCACCAAATTTTATGTGTATGATTGACCTGGCATTCTCTGGGGTTATGTCAAGTTTCGTAGAATTTCATCCATGGGGGGGTCTAAAAAAATTTAAGTTATGTGTACATTTAGTGACTGTACACTCATTGGCCTGTAGATGGTGGTGCACACATATACACACGCACACACTAGTGTTAATTTCGTCAGACGAGACGAGAGGAAATATGTTCGTCAACGACCTTTTTTTTCATGACTAAGACGAGACGATGACGAGACGGCAGTAATGTCCTGAAACACTGACTAAGACTATCTTAAGATGCATTATTGTTGACGAAAAAAGACGAGACTAAAATGTTTTGCATGAAATAAAAACTAAGATAAAATCTCTCTTCATTTTCGTCTACAAAATGAAAAGACAGAATATCTAGCTGTTACGTTTTCAAAATATTCCGAATGAGTTCATACGCAACAGCTTTCCTGTAGGCTGGTCTACATGCTGTTGCTGCAACCCTGTGGCTGCAACACGAAACTACATGGAACAAGAACACTGGAGATTTCCTAAGATTTACCTAAGCTTTATGCCACAAAGCTACATACCCAGAAGTTGAAGCTTCTCTCATACAAATTAACATCCCCCAGAATGTCCATACGAAAATGTTCATCATGTAATGTCAACTATTTAACTAGTTAGACTGATGATGCAAAGTTTGCTAGCAAGTAAGCTAATATGGAAAGTTCGCTAGCAAGTTAGCTATGGCTAAGATGGAGAGTCTGTTTGGGGAATGTGTTGTGTTTGGGCGCATATCGCCATCTAGCGAGGCGGAGTAAAACATTAATACTTTGGCCTACGACAGTGTTTCTCAAACTTTTTCAGTTTCAGGACCACATAACTAACCCTAGCTAAAAAAAAAAAAGATTAGACCTACTTCAACAGTAGCCTATAATTAGTCTACACAATAGGCCTACTCACTGAACCACCTTGCTTATTGTCTTTGCACTTTTCTTATTGTGTGGATTCATACTGTATGATTTAAACTGGCATATCTTACATAGACAGTGTTGCAGAACTGTTTTTACATACAAGTTGGTTCAATATTGCAAACAACTCATCTATATTATATTTTACCACGTCTGCTCACGGACCACTTGGGATAGCTTGCGGACCACCAGTGATCCCCGGACCACACTTTGAGATACACTGGTCTACGAATATGACAGTGGTCCAGTCAAATCTTTTACTGTCTATGGTCAAATCCCAGCTGAGCTATAACTGTAGCTCGACTTACCTGTGCATGTAAACATACTGACTGACAAAAAATCAGAATGAGTAATTATAACAGACGAGTAGCCCTGTGGACACACAATATTGTTGGAAAATTGAGATGTGTGAAACACTATTTGACTCAAATGGTGAGAAATAATTTGTTATAAAAAAAAAGACTAAAATGTGTTGACTAAAACTGACTAAGACTAAGATACCTTTAGTTTTCTTTTGACTAAAACTAGACTAAAATGACGAGACCTCTAGTCGACTAAAACTTGACTAACAAAAATGATATTTGAATGACTAAATATGACAAAGACTAAAAAGGAAATTTCATCACAAGACTAAGACTAAGACTAAATTAAAAATAGGTGACAAAATTAACACTAGCACACACAGGCACGCACATACTATCGGTATCGGCAATTAGAACGGCCGATACATAATTACAAATTCAGTAGGATTAAAGGAAAACCAAATATTCATCATCATGGCTGCATTTCCAGTATTGGCGATACATAGTCGTTTGTCCACCAGATGGCGCATCGTTGCAGTGAGACGTAATTTTGTTGGAAGTTAATCTAAAGTGGGTTGGAAAAACAATGGACGCTTCCTACAAGGACTGTAGTTTACCGCAGAGAACGTCTAATAAGGATAGGACGATTTTCACATGAAATGTAATTCCCATTTCTTCTTGAAGCCGAAATAAATCTGAGAAAGTTTATCGGATATGCTTGGTTTTTACTGCACGTACGTAAATCTTATAATATCAATAGCTATAGGACCTAGGTACAATAATGTTACCGTTAGCATTGGTTTAGTGATGGAGGCCAATTTGATTGCATTTGTAGAAAACTATGCGGTTATACCAAGCAAATTGATAGCAGCACTAATTGTATCTTTCGTCTGTCATCTCATTTGCTTATGACCATAACCTAGGCTACTAACAGGAGCTAAGTGAGTTAGCCACAACACGTTCGCTACGTGATGTTTTTTTTTTTAAGGGAAAATATATAGGCTACCTGAAAGATAAACACCGGGCTGGGACATTTCTGCTCAAAGTCTCAAAAAGCATCTGAGTCAACGTTCATTCCCAAACACCCATATAGGCTACTTCAATCCTCTATTTTCAAAGGTGATTCAAGTAAGGAAGAGCATGGCCCAAAGTAAAGTAACTAGGACTGAAACTACATAAATTCGTCAAAGTGAATAATTAGTGTCAACTCGCCGCAATGTAGATTTATTAACGCACCCGTGATGATCTACATCTCCATTTAAACCAAATGTTTTAGAGCGCATGTTGAGAGATGTATCCAGGGCAGGGCTGTACCTACACATATTTGTTGCACGTGCTACAAAAATCATTCTTTGCGATAGATGATTTAGTACCAACGTTACACCGGTCCGATACAGTTTTGCCTATGGCTACTGTGAGACTGAGATGCTTTTTGTTTGTTCGAAGTGCGTGTTTAGGGTGTGAGAGGGGAGTCGATGTGCTTTGATTCCAGCTTGGTAGTTGTAGTCTATGCGATTAAAAAACATGTGTGTGTGAAGTATCCAAACAATGATAACGCTTTCCGTGATTAACACAGCTGCGTGAAATGTATTACTACTGATATGCAAAACTATTAACTTTTCGCCAAGAGGTGGCAGCTTCAGTCCGCTTGATACTGTAAGCCATTGGTTCCCAAAGGAGATTTTATTTGGGTCGCCAGCATAGCCTAGTAACCATTTATGTTGTGTAATAGGCCTAGCATGGGCCTACCTTTTATATAGTTTGTTAACAGTCACGGTTTTGTCATAACTCCTCTATGCATTTTTACATTTAGAATAGCTCTGAAACCGGGGGGCGAACACGTCGCAGGGGGGGCAATCGAAAAATGTAACAATATTTCTATTGGGTGCCTACCATGGACTATAGGCTGGGTGAACTCAGCCTGATCTGTCGGCTATTTCTTTTTCGATTTCTTAAAAGATTGAGCTTGGTCTGGCAAAAGCCAGACTAACCATGGACCTCATAGTTGCAAAATGCAAGGGAACATGTATCAGCCTATTATTTGCACGAACAATAACGGACGGTAGCTCTTCAACTTGGCCCGTTAAAATGTGTATGATCCAGTTTAGCAACACATTTCATGAAAGCCCTTTTGGACATGTCAGTTATTTGCACCACTGGGTAAAACTACATTTTTTTTAGACTACTGTTATTTAATTTGTGCATTGACAATAAAGCTGAATATCATATGAACTAGATGACTAAACTTATGCATAATGTAGAAGAAGAAACATTCACAAAAATCCATGACATGACCTCTCTTCTTGTTAGCTGTTGAAAACTGCATGGAACTGACAGGGATTGTTTTGTTTAATAACAAATAAATAAATAAATAAATACATTATGCTGCTACCTTCTGCTTTTCCCAAATACAATGTAGTCTACAGGTGTACCTTTCATCAGTACAGTTGCAATGGATGTACTGTGATGAACTGCCCTACTTGTGATTGTTTAGAGATTTTAAAAGTTTTATAACAATGCTACAAATTGTTTGGCAAGTGCTACAAATCTATTCACCTTTGCAGCGCCAGTAGGCGACTTTGTGTGCGGCCCGCACACACACATTTCAAACAAGCATACACAAAAGTTTCAAGAGTGGGGGATGGAGTAGTAGATGGAGACAAATTCATTAATATGATTTATTTTCGCGGAATGGATGTACAGGACTGAGCGGCGGTCATATTTTGTACCGCTATGCGGTACATCTAGTTTATATTTAGGCTGCTTGCGCAAAAACTTTTATTGCCACACAACAATATTAGTGGTATTTATTGTTACATTAGCTTCAGAAAGCACCGCTTCAGAAAGCTGCACTGCTTGTGAAAGAAGGGGGTGGGGGAGGGGGGCTTGTCGGAAGTGTCGGAAAAATGCATACGAGCACAAACCGAGAGAACAGTGAAGGAGTGGCCGATCCTGGAGCTCCGTTCAGAAAAATGTGAGCACAAATCTGGCACAAACCGACAAAACAGTGAAGGAATTGTCAATCCAATCCAATTGCCAATCGTTTTTTGCCTTTTTTATTCATGCCTATTACAACTATATACTATATTACTACGATAGAGATAGCCTATAATATAATAGAGAAATATAAAGTCAGGAAATTGCTTCAGAGAATTTACAATATATTGCTTATGTTAGCGAACGAGAGTGAAAGGACCAGACATGGCCAAGCAGCATTTTCTATTATTTCTGTTATATTATAGGCTTTCTATAGATCCTTAAGTAGGCCTATAGCCTTCTGTAGCCTAAATTGCCAGACTAAAGACGAGTCCAGCCCCCTTCTTTCACAGCAGTTCAGCTTTTAACTTTTAATTTGCAGGTCTTCATAGCCTGGGGTGCGTTTCCCAAAAGCATCGTTGCTAACTACGATACTACGATAGTTTGAACTATGGTGGTGGAACTTACATAGTCCGATGCATCGTTACACTACGTTAGTGTTTCCCAAAACCATAGTAGCAACGAACATTCGCAACCACTATCGTAAAGTTGTGTAGTTACAACTGCACCTCTCGACCTGTGGTAGAATGATAGTAGAAGCATAGTTCCGGGGATCTTCATGTCAAAGACGCCAGTTATTTGTTTGCAAATTAATAATTATAAATAGATGTAGGTTTCTAATTTCCACTTCTAACCACCATACATCCATATTTTAAAATACCTAAGGCAGGAAATACATTTAAAAGTCAATTTGCAGCCACGTGCATGTAAGTCAAAGTGACACACCTGCAGATAATAATAAGGTGCGCACTTTTTGACCGGTACCCTTTGATTTTCATGGAGTGGGGGGATTCCTTGTTAGTTTACGCAAACCAGGCCAAAAAGGCTGATTCTGATAATATGATCTGCATAAAAGATAAACTTAGGTAAACAACGATGTGAATATTGTTGTCAAAACCTCAGCCCAGATTCGATCTCTTGGACAGGTGAACTCAGCTGTCATCAGCCGGCCTTAAAGCACTGCGCCACAGAATTGACAGTGAGTATGGGTGAATAGGGGGTAAATAACACATTTCGTTAAATTTCATTCCAAATTTCATTTTGGGTTTTTTGCCTTTTTTATTCATTCCCTTTACAACTATGCTTATCCGCCCTGGCAAACTTCGTCCATTATACATCGATCAGGAATCGAACCCTACTCGCCCTCATCACAGTCCTGTGCATTCGTATTAGTCTGTCGAAGTGATGAAGTGACAAATGCCTCAACTGTCTCTGACTGTTCTACTGACTTGGGTTAAACAAAATGAAAAGGCATTTTTTTCAGAATCTTCGCTGCGCCAGTTCCATTGATTATAGGGGAAAATAGGGTACGTCTTTGACTTAACGCATCTGTCTCTGGTGTCCAGTCTCCAAGTGTCTCATGCGCTATCATTACACTATCAAATCTATAAGTAACCGTGACAAATAGGGTATAAGATATATAAACTCACGCTATTGTATTATCATATATGTTTGGTAATGGCTCAACTGTCTCTGATTGTTCTACTGACTTCGACTGACTTGGAAACTGGATGCGTCATGGAAGCAGTATGAAGGCAAGTCGCATCAAAAATAGCAGTGGCAGAACTCCCAAGTGCCATCTGGTGGTTGTTTAGGTCAACTGCAGTTTGTGCCATTTCTGCCGAGAATATGGTGCGTGATTCGTGTGTGATTCATGCAGGAAACCGTCCAAACTTAACTGATGCCCACTGTAGATGATGCCCCCAGACCTAGCATTGTAGCTGACTGGGAGTACTGGCCATTAGCTGCAGCTACTCCAGTTCGGTAGCACCGATTTTGGTCATTTTTTCGACAGTACTCGGTGACGTCTAGCAATAAAGATCCATGTAAAAATCGGCCGAATTTCTCCTTTAAGTAAGCATATTACAATCCATCAGCACAAAACATAGCTTATATAATAATATAATATTAATTTATATAGCACTTTTCAAGCATTGAGCACAAAGTGCTTACAGACAAACATGAGCATTTTTTCTATGCACAAAGTGCAACAAAAGTGCTTCACACACAAGACACAAACAAACAACACGTGGGCGTGTGTGGCCTGAGATGTCACCGCCTCCTATAGTAAACACAACATCTGTTTTGTCTGTTGAATCTGATTCATGTTCTGTTGACTTTCCTGAAGTGTTCACCTCCTGTGCGGTGACTCGTGCTGGGAGTCGTACCCAAGGAGGGGAACAGGAACTAGAGTCTGTTAAAGACCATGCTGGTTTAAATTTGCCTCTGTTACCACTCTTTCCTGTGACGAGGTTGTGGCAGCGCAGAAGGAAGACAAGGTCTTAGTAGGCCTTTTTGCTGTTGCTTTGACAGAAGAAGAGATGAGAAGTGCAGGAAATGGATATTTTGTCAATGGATTTCATCGGAGGTTGATGATGGCCTGGAAAATTGCCAGGGACAATCTTACCAAGGCCCAAAAGGGGAAGAAGAGAGTGTTTGACCGCCGTGCTGTAGAACGTCTATTTAGTTCTGGTGATCAAGTCCTGGCTTTGTTGCCAGTACCTAGGTTACCGTTTTGTGCTAAATTTCTATTCTGTTGCTCGGCGGGTGTTTGACTATGACTACCTGTTAGATACTCCTGATAGAAAGCGATCTAAGTGCCACATTAATTTGCCTTACTATTCGCAAAACCTCTTCCCTCTTCTCAACCTTTGGTGGCAGCAGAGGTTGAAGAATTTGGCCCTGATGACTCTGTGCTGCAGACAAGGCTTAATAATTCTGCAATGTTGGCTAACTTGGATACCTTGATAGGCCATCTTCCATTAGATCAAGCTGAGGAGCTCAAAGCTCTGATTTAGACTTTGAAAAGTAGTTTGTTGGTGCGCACATCCAAGGCAGGTGCTGGACAAAAAGTGCTAGGCTATCAAAAGGAAAAAAGGGTGGAATGTCCGCACACTTGCTCCCATCAGGAATTTTTATTGACTTTCACCAGTGTGTAACGTTTCGAGCTTATACACTCTTCATCAGACTTGAATATCAGACAGACTGTCGCCATATTTAAACAAGTACAAAAGGTCACATGACCCATCAGAGTGATAGGCTATAATTACATAGATTTACAAAACACTTATATACATATATACACAACATCATAATATCTACAAAATGCTAGCCTGACGAGCCAGACCCACATTAAAATGTAGGGTCTGGGCACTCACCGTTCGCAGTGCTCAGTCCGAGGGGCGGGATAATCGGTTGTCTTTCAAATTCCCTCTGCACGCAATAGGACAGCGCTATGAGTCCCATGTGTTTCCCACCAGCGGAGCTAGTTGGCTAGTTCACTGCAAAAACTGCTTATCTAACAAAATCTAACCAAGTGTTATTAATTTTATATCAAGATAAAAGAAACTAGTTGGTATTGTTTTCAGTATAAAGAGACTTACCTAGCGCTTTCTTGTGAAATCAATTGACTTAATTAAAAAAAAAATTGACTTATTTTAAGACATCTCATCTTGAAAACAAGCAAATTTGTCTGCCAGTGCGTTAAGCAAATTTGTCCTAAAAACAAGCAAATTTGTCTGCCAGTGCGTTGAGCAAATTTGTCTTGATAAGACTCCTTAAAATAAGTTAAAGTCTTCTTAAATTAAGTCAAAATGATCTTTTGAGAGGGCGCTAGGTAAGTCCTTTCATACTAAAAACAATACCAAATAGATTTTTTAATCTTATTATAAGATCAATAACACTTGGTTAGAATTCATTTTTTGCAGTGTTCAAACTTTTGCCAACTTAATAAAAGCTTAACTCGTGTCACACTGTTTGCCAACAGCAACATCCATCTTATTTGTTTTCAAGTAGCAGGGAATTCAAGCCAAACCGTTGCAACCCTGCCATCAATCATTATGTTAAGCCCGCCTAACGACTCTATACACGATTTGATTGGCCTGATAGAAGTTTAATTTTTCGAGCTCACAAGCCAACGGAGAGTTGCTAGACTAGCCCTGGCAGCAAATGTAATTTGCTGCCGCTAGGGTGTGTCTAGATTTCTAGGCTAACAAAATGCATGTACCCTATCAGAATACTTGGCTGTGTATCAGGCCGCATTAGGCCGTCATAATAAGTAAACATGATATTGGCGTCTATTCAGTCTGCAGGTTACTAATCATACACTTATAGAAAGGAGACTACATTCACATTTATAAAATATAACCATATCCAAATAGCAATTCACACAGTCGAGTCAAGACACAACATCACATAATCAGTTACAGAAAGGGCCTAATACTGAAGTCTTCATTTAACCCTTTAGGTGCCATTGTATCCAGTGTGTAAATCCAGTACAGTTCACGTTTAAGAAGTAGAGTGTCAAAACTTTTCATATCCTGATTACGAATCGCGGATCTATGTTCTGTTATCCTGGTTTTGAGTGCTCTTGTGGTTTTACCCACATAGGCCAATCCACAGGGGCATAACAGTATATATTACATTTTTTGTTTGACACAAAATTATGCCCTTAATTCTGTACTTCTTTCCTGTGTGTGGGTGATTGAATGTGTGTGTCTTGTATGTGAAGTTGCATTGTTGACAATTTCCACATTTATAGTTTCCCGATTGGACATTGCTGAGAAAGTATGTGGGGGGAGAGGGAGGTAAGTCCGCCCTAACAAGCACAGACAACAAGTGGTGGTCCTTGAAAGATCTGTCTCAGTGTCGGGTCTGTACATGTATCCACAATATGCCAATGTTTTTTAATAGTCCGTTTGATATCTTTGCCGATGGGAGAGAACTGGACGCAGCAAGTAATCCTAGGCACTTGATTCTGGGCTCTTTTCCTGCTCAGACTCTCAGATTGGGACATTTTATCAAATCTATTAGAGGCTTCTGTGATCCAGTGTTCATTGTATCCCCTTGTTCTGTCCTTTAGTATGGTAGATTGGATCTGATAGTCCTCATCTGAATGACAAATTCTCCTAATTCTATTGAACTGTGATATGGGGAGGTTGGATGATATGACTCCCCATGAAGTAAAGAGTTTCTATCGGTGCTCTTACAATACAGATCAGTTTTTAGAGTATTTCCTTCCCTTATTACTAAAATGTACAAAAAAAATCATTTTTGACTCATCCACAGACATGGTGAAATTTAGATGTTGATTGCTGTCACACATGTATTTTTTAAATTCTTTTAGTTGGGTCTCATCCCCTTCCTAAATGAAAAAAATATCGTCCAGGTACCGTTTCCAATAGGATATGTTCTGTATGTAGGGATTCTTTTGTGTGTCGAAGATCACCACTGATTCAAACAGTCTCATGTAGAGAGATGCAAAGCTGGGGGACATTTTAGATCCCATCGCCACGCCAGAGATCTGGAGATAGAAATCAGTGCCAAATGAGAAATAGTTACATGTTAGGAAACAATCAATCAGATCAAGAAGGCATTCAGTTTTTGGGCTACTGATAGTCCTTTTCTCCAAGAAAGATTTTGTAGCCTGTAAACCACCCTGGAAGGGGACGTTTGTGTACAATGACTCAATGTCCATTGTTACCAAGAGTTGTTGGGAATTTTGGGAAGTCAATTTTACAGACTGGATCATTTTAATAAAATCCATGGAATCTTTCACATATGAAGGGAGCGAGACAACCAAAGATTGTAAAGTATGGTCTACAAATGATGAGATTTTTTCAGTCAGGGAGCCAATAGCCGCAACAATGGGGTGTCCAGGTGGTGTATTTTGACTTTCCCTGTTCTGTTTTCAGACATGCATACATGTACGGATCTCATCGAACAGGATATAGATGTTGGCCTTGCCGATTCGCCAGCGTTTTTATTGTGTAGGGCCTGAGGTGTTGGTTGCACAGATTACCGCAAGTTAACTAAACCAGATTCGTTCCCGCTTCCCAGGATGAGTGGTTGTGTAGATAAGGTGGGTGCCGCGCGTTACGTTAGCAAGTTCGATCTGTTAAAGGGCTACCAAGTTAGGCTCACTACTCGTGCTCAGGAAGTGTCGGCAGTCATCAACTCCCTCTGGCCTGTATTCGTACCGTGTCATGAGTATGGTTTGTGGAATGCACCCGCAACATTTCAGAGACTGATGAATCGGGTTATTGCAGGTCTACAAGGGTGTACAGTTTACCTGGACGTCTTGGTAGGTTTGCAGTTATGCCATACTCTTTCCATTTTTGGATGATACTATGAGTGGTCAGGTGGTTTTGCTACGACACTACAGCTGCCTCCAGACTTTTACAACTCCGCTACTTTGGAATGCTCTCACTGGAGGTGAAAAAAGCATGTCAATGTGAACACCGCCAGAAGATTTACATTTAGCCATTTAGCAGGTTTGAACCCATTATGCATAGGCTACTACCATACCGCCTCTAAGGAGAAATTGTGCCTTGTGAGCCACAGAGCTGATGAAAGATGTGGGTTAATATGAATATGAATATCAAGACAAATTGTTTCATATCAATTGTTCAAATGAAAAATATAGGCCTACGAATATGATTTCACTATTGTCGTTCATTTTCTGAGGTCAGCCTATAAATTAATATGCTTGATGACCAGGAATTTTAAAAAGATTATTCACAGATGAAACTGAGGTACCCCATCGAAAGTCTCATGATTTTGCAGGTGTGTCTGTTCACACACTACTATACATCATTAACCACAGTAGTTTGAACTACTAAAACTTGGATAGTAAAACTTGGATAGTAAAACTAAAACTATCTTGGTTCAAACCTGGGTAGTACTGTGGTGGTTGGAAAGTTTTGGGAAACAGATGCTTCATCCCTATGGGATATCTATCTATCTATCTATATATCTATCTATCTATCTATCTATCTATCTATCGTTTAAGTTCATTGCTAACTTATACAGGAAACTCCTTGTTTTGTTACAAGTCCCCTGTTCCATCGATGAGCCCTGCAGCTTTTCATACTCTTCTCTATGAGAGCTTCTCAGATAAACTTTTCATGAGAAGGTTTTGCGTGCGCACACAAAAGTTTCCTGTGCTCACGTGAAACTTTCATGTGCGCACGTGAGCACATTAGGGGCTCCGTACAAATCACATAGAACAGAACAGAAACAATTACAAATATTACTTTGAAGGGGGTGTGAGTTATCATCATAGATATGTAGTCAAAAGGTGGGTAATTGATTCATTCACCCAATCAGTGCTCAATCTCAAATATAACGGCCACAAATGGAAATGTCAAATATTTTTATTAACAATCTCGTCGGTCCAGATAATACTGTTGTCTTTTCTCTCTCTAGCCGGGAGTTTTCTTGTAGCTTGAAAGATGGACTGATGAATCAACCCCTGAACCTGATGAATCCCAGAGATGCATCATGGGAAACCCCTGTGTTTAAACCTCCCTATAGATATTCTTCCCTGTCGTCATTGCATCCAGTAACATAACACATCAGGGACCATTAAACTGAAGTGCAGTAAAGCAAATAGAGGTCCAAATGCTGTAGCAACATGTGACATAAAGTGTGTAAATATGATCTTATTTTCTTTTGTTATGATTAAAATGATTAACAGATTGTCATAATATTATATCTAATGTATATATCACTCACCTGCACTTAATCAGCAGTTGACTTTAAATTGCAATGTAGGGACAGATACAGTTTCTTAAAAGCTGAATATTGCAATGTCATTGGCCTAAATTGGCCCATAATGAGATTGGCCTAAAAATATTGTGGTCACCTTAGATAGTATATTGGATATACTGTAAATGTGGTAGAACCTAATAGAAAGGTAATTGTTACAAAAGTTTGGCAATGTCTGTAACAAACACTTTTGTTGTTTTCTTTATTTTTAATTAGTCAGGCATGCAGTGATTTTCCAGGTCAGACAGGTATCTGTCCAATCTGTTCTCTCTAGGCTCTGAAAACATCAGTTTTGTTCTACATTGTGGTATAAAGGCTTACAAATCATTACAGCTTCTTGCCACTTGTGTCTTGACATTTCCTAACAATTGAATGGGGGATTAGATGATAACTTTAAAAAATCCCAGTAACATCAGTATGCTCTATCTTTCAAGGGCCTTCATGTGGTCATTGTAGAGCCTTTAACACAAGGTCCCAGCCACCAGGGGGCCTCTTGAATATGGTTGGCAAATGGAACAACAGTAAAAGAAAATGGCAAACCTATTGATTTGTCTTTTTAAACAATCTATTTATTCTGTGCATTAAAATAGCCTTCATCACTGATTTCTTGACTAGCTATATCATGATGATTTCCTTTGTCAAAAAGTTGTAGTGTCCACATGATGTTAGGAAGAAAGATATGTTTATTTATCAGCTTATATCCCTGAATAATTTCAAAACATTTGACATCGTATTTGAAATACACACAACGTAATGTCAACAACAGCTTGTCTCAAATCAACTTGGTGACTAAGAGGTGGGGGGGGGATCAGCATTTTTAGCATTACAAATAACAAATAATGCATAAAATGATTAAGAGGGTCTGAGCAGTGGAAACCTCCCAGTGTGAACATGTGGCTTTGGTGATTTTATTCACAAGCCGTTTTACAGCATTTATAAATTAAGTTTTGCTTCTGCAGTGCTCCCCAAACATGCTTTAAAACAAGGAACAAGGTGGGTAGTCTGACCATTAGTTCATAAGTAGATCTATAATTGCACTGAGACACCCCAAATCACAGTAGTGTGTGTATTTTAAGAAGTGCTATCACTGCAGTTCATCCTCAGCTGCATTATTGCAGTCTTAAGGCTCACAGTCTTACTGTATATTTGCATCTATTAAATTAAAAGTATGTTTCACATGGCACATCCATTATAATTTTCACCCATCAAACACTGATTTAATGGATTGATTTTATTTCATTTCATTAATTGATTAAACATTGAAATATTAACTTTTAAATACTTTTAGATATTTCAATCATAGAAAGAGGAACACAAGAACTCATTAAAAGAAGCTGCAGGAGTAGCTTGTGTTTGTCAGCACAAACCGTATTCTTTTCAAAAGCACATTGACAGGACACTATAGCATGGGTTTAAATGATAAAATAATGCCATTAATATTGTATATTAGATGATGCATATATGATATTTACCAGGACACTGTCCCAAGACAACTTGTGTACATCTGATGTGTGCTGCAGTATATAGCTTATGTTCACACAATCCAACAAATTCTGTATTTGTGATTTCAACAAGTATATACTACAGTAATGCCCCATTTCATGTAACATTTCTTGCTTAACAAATAAATTCATGTTTGCTTTATAATCACTGTTCAAAATTGGATACCATAGTTGTCCATTCTGATTTCAGTCTCATAATCCACATTAGCCATATTCTGAAAAGTGTTTTAAGACTTAATAAAGCTATCAAATGATTTTATGCTGTTTCATTTAACGGTTCAGATAATGCCTTTTGATATTAGCAAAAGTATAACCGCACATTCAAAAGGGGTAAGTATGGTAACACCTTTTTGAGTATAAGGAACACCTATGTATCCAAAAGTGAGAGCATGTATGAGTATTGGGTTGTGACTATTGGACCAGATCCTGACAAAACAATGAGATACTGTAGCAACCTTTCAAGTACAAAATGTATTTTTATTCAAATGTGCTTGTTTGTTACAGCATGAAATACAAATATATCTCAGCTTGATAAGCACTGTAGTATTGATGGCATGAACCCTAGTGAACTCGAGATTTATGGAGATGAAGGTTCCAAACATGGTCCCAGAAAGCAGATGTTGATGGTCATTTTGTCCAACATGTGATATAGTTTATGTAAAAGGAAGTATTTTGGAATTTTGAGTTATTTACTGTACATTTTTACAAAATGGCATCTACTGTACCTACTGACTCAATTGAAACTTTACTACAGTAACCACATCAACACATAGTCCAGAATAAAGGGCACCAAATGAGTGTGACATGCAAAGTAGTCTTCTCCTTTCTGTTAAATAGCTGTTAATGACCTACCAACAGTGCAAACGTAGGCTAATAATAAATTCACCTAATAGACTATTTTAGAGGGAGATAGTTAATATTCATTCCCTATATTCAGTCAATGCAAGTTAGTAATTAGGACAAATAACCAGGGTATTTTACCAAAACATAGATAGTGCTTATTTTGGTCAGATAGAAACATTGTAGCACCTGGTCCAATAGCCACTGTTATATGTGAAGTTTTCCAAACATTATCAGACCCAGGTAAAAATCTCTGAAAGTGCAAAGAACATAAAGGGAAACTGTAACCCTATATTAAAAAAATAATGTGATGAAAGTCATTTATCTCAGCATTATTAGTGCTGACATGAACCATGACTCATCATTACTCTTCTAAACCAAACACATTTTCAAGAATATTACAATATCAGAAGTACTGTGGATCCCAGACGGTAACGTGTACAATGTAAAGTATCCATACTACAAGCTGCCAATGTTCTGGGTAAAAGCGGTGTTTTGTAGGTCAACAGTCATTATTCAGCTTTTGTGAACTGCATCACAGATTTCCCTGGAAAACCAGAAATTATTGTACTCGAGTCATCATAAAGCATAATGATTATTAATAGTGATCAGAAAGTAAATTAACCTCTGTGGTATCCATTATGCAACTTGTGAAGATCTGGCAATGTTATACATTCATTTATTCCATTCATGTACTTTTTGAGTGGATTGCCAGGAAAAGTCCTTCCATTCCATTCATTCCTTTTTGCTATATTTTGCTTGTCTTGATGTCATCTATGAAACGTTCTCCAGATGTCAATGATTGTAGGTCTTGATCAGATGGTTTCAGGTGAGAGCAAGTTCGAAATGACAATTATTGGATGAAATTATAGAAAAACATGTCTGTAGCTTCAGTCAGTGGTTTCTTAAACAGTGTGATTCACAGTGTGACATTTAGAGTGAGGTTGGCCTCAGGGTGCTTAACACTGATAATGGATATGTTGGTGCTGATGTACTTTACCATCGACATGTGAGTGAGTATGTGTGTGGATATCCGTGTAGATCTTTGGGTAGACTTTGGGTGCACCTCCTTGGGGCAATAAACATTGCTGTTGCTGGGCTACATACTCCTCATAACTAAATGAACCCATCTGTTCCTTGTCACTGGCAGACAATGTACATGGACCCCAATCGCGAGGAGGTTGGCGATTCTGATTTGGCATTACCTGGCTTGTGTCAGTGGTGCCGGGGGAACATTGTTTTTTGGATTGGCAAAGCCAAAGGAGGATAGTACCAAGAATAAAGACCACTCCAGCAGGGATACCGATGATGACGGGCCAGGGTAGGCTGGGGGACATCGTCGTGGGGATAGTATAGTGGTGCGGGCTGGGGTCTACACATGGAAGGAACATAAACATATATATTATATATATATACACTACCAGTCATAACATAAACATATATATATATATATATATATATATATATATATATATATATATTATATATATTATATATATATACACTACCAGTCAAAAGTTTGGAGACACTTTTGGAGACACAGCAGTTTTTATATTACATTGTGTGCTTACATAATTGCAAAAGGGTTCCAGATTGATACCAGATTAGTAAACAGAATGTGCCTTTGCAACATTGGATGAATGGTTGCTGATAATGGACAATGTAGAGAACCCTTTTGCAATTATGTGAGCACATAATGTAATCTGAAAACTGATTAAAAAACAATTCTCATAGACTTAGTTCCTTAATTCTAAAAACAATGTCACTGTACAAAAATGTTTTAAGAATAAGTGATATAATGTGAATAATTCACTTCAATTTTATCAATTGAACAACAACTAAAATTGTCTCAAGACGCTTTATAGACCCCAGAGCTTGAAACCCCTTTAACATTGTGACTTATCAGAAAAAGTATAACAAATGTTACTGTCACAGTTTTTTTTACAGAAATATCTTTTTGAATGGTCATTAGACAGCAGATTTTTTGGCTTACCAGGTAACACTGTAAGGTATGCACTGCGAAAACTGTAGCCCATGGTATTGGCACCAAGGCAAATATACATGCCCGCATCTTCCTCTTTTGCACGGGTGATGAGTAGCTTATTCAAGTAGGAGCCATCTGGTCGAGACCACACTTCACCAGTGGGCAGCACAACAAAGCGATGATCACCAACTTCAATGGTGGAATTATATTTGCTCTCATCACCAGGCTCTACCCTCTTCAACCACTGGATGACTGGCTTGACATCACTACGGACTTTACACTGGAAAGACGTGGTCCCACCATAGGATACAGTGGTGTTCACTGGATGTGTACCAGTTAAAATGGGCTTGGAGTTTGTTCGCTCTGGAATATCAATAACAGTGTTCTAAGTATTTCAAATGATTAACAGTCTGAAACAAGTTTATTTATTTTCTGTGTTAATAATGCGCTTGGACTCCTATGAAAGAAACCAAGTACAAGGTTGATTCTGTTTCATCTCTAAGAACTAGTCTTTGTTAGCGCACACAGCTGGAAGTTAATTTCAAGTGAATTGAATCTTAATCTTAAAACATGTCTCGTCTGATGATGCCTATCTAAAACTATTAGCAAGTGACACGAGTGGCTACCACTTTATAATCTTATTTAATGTTGTATTATGACTGTTATGCCATTTAAAACTTAAGTACTTACAAGCCTTTAAAGGTGCCATGTGTAATGCCCGCCAAAAAATCAATTCATACTCCACATTCCATAAAAGATGGGGGCAGTATACCTCCAGAAAGTGAGTTGGTCTACCCTAGAGTAACAACCGAGACACATGTATTGCAGTTTGGCTAGCGGTTATGTTGCCCGCATACCGCCTCCAATGGCCGAAACTGGTATTATGACACCTGTCGGGCTGTGGCTAGTAATTTAGCATGCTAATTCAGGTTGATATCTCTGCAGCACTATACCTTGTCATTTTTTTAATGACATCATCGCCCTTATTTCTTCTCATTCTTTCGATGCGTGTAGCTCATTTTTTGGATATTTTTACCTCAATTCTTACACATGGCACCTTTAAATCATGAGACACAAAACACACTCAAAAGCAAGTGTCAAATAACTTGACTTACGTATGACTTCCACTTTATAGGTGGCATTGATCTCCCCAGCACCATTTGATACATGGCAAGTGTACTTGCCACTATGCTCTGGGGTAAGGTTCTTCAGACTAAGGGTCCACTTCTTCTTACGGCCTTCACCAATCTCCTCAGGGGTTAAAGGTTTGCTGTCTTTTAGCCACATGATTTCTGGCCGTGGGTTCCCGTTAGCAGCACACTTGAGCCGTACCGAACTCCCAACAGGCCTTGCAATCACCCGTTTGCGCATTTTTGTTGGCTGGGTAAACCTGGGTCGTACTTGACAAAAGAGAAAACTCAGCTTTGTTTTGTGTATTCATTTAAGATGGAAAGCTTTTTTTATTGCATACTAATGTGAAGTCTCCTCTTTAGCCTGGTGGAAAATACATGGCTGCTCGGCCTACAATCGCCAGAGGCCAGAAGAATAGAACTTGCACAGAAATCCAAACCATGTATTAATTTTAGGATACATTAATTGTTGACATAACTCTTTGCCCTTTGTCAAACAAATTCAATTATATGCTATCATACATACAACACAAATTACTACCTTACCCTGTTTCCCTGCCAGTTGGGTTGAGTAGTCCAAGCTTCCCACTGTACTTGGTGTTTCCTTCCCTGTGCTTGAGTCTTCTGCAGACAGCAAGATAGAGGAAACAGAACTAGTGACCAACTCTGCCTTCAACAGTAGTAACTTTTATGATCTCTTGCTTCAAATTCATGTTATTGAAAAAAAGAAAAATTCATAAATATACAAAAACAATAATTATAAATGGCATGTACTGTACTGTAAACTTAGTGTTATGCCGAGGGTATAAGACCAGATTAATAATAGTTATCAAGTAGAGATGGCATAAAGAGTAGGAAGCTCAGGTGGACATCTGTGGGACCTTTGTGCTACTACTGAATGGAAACTGCATGCTGTTAATGTTAAAGTGCCTTCTGTTTAAGAGATTCACAATTTAAGACATTCTTGGCTACTTACAAGTTCTTTGCTTGGTTGAACTGAAAGGTTTTTTTTTTTCTAAATATACAGCCTATTCATCTTACTTTCTGATACAAGTCTTAGCTCTTGGAAACTCTGGGTTATTATGAACCCTTCCAAAAGGTTGAGTTATTCAGTTTTACAAAATAAAAATGTGGAGCTTGTCAGCTTTAACACCCTCATATACATAAACTCTCAAATGTATACTGGAAAAGTCAGCACACAAAAGCAGCATGATGATAATCAGATTTCTAAATAAAACAAACCAAAGTCTCTCTTTCATTGAGGCGCCATGAAACAAGGGCATTCTACAACATATTTCCCAGATTTAATGACTCTTCTGGCTCTGTAGCTGCAATGAGTTTGTATGACAGAGGTGTTTGCATAACCTCTCTATGTGTTTGCATTCCCTTTTGCAGAGCAGACTGCCCCAGAGAGCTCACTGAGTAACCTGAAATCTGAGTCTCAAGTCTCTGTTCATGCACAAATTGCCATAGTTTAAGTTCTCCAAGGTTTCATGTGGAAGAACCTGGTTTGGGGATTGTCTGTTGAAATGTGAGTCGGGCAGTACTGCTGTAGGAATATTAAAATCTTTCTTATTTCAGTTTTAGCTGAACCTTATTGTTTTGTAGACTGCTGTATCTATTTTAACTACTGTGGATCCAAGTCTACATCCAGTGGACCTACGTGTTAAGTAACAATCCAAACAATCAGCTCTGTAAAATTCCAAACTTTGACAAAAAGCAGATGTATTTACCATTTCTTCAAAGTTGTAAATGTAGTGCATTAATTATTATACAATTACTAGTTTGTGTCTTGGCAAAATTGGCTGTGAAATTTGAGATCTAGTGCAATTACAGCAATACACACATTTTAGGTTTAAGAGGAGAGGAGAGCACATGGGGCACACACTGCTGGCTCCAGCTCACAATCCCCCTGTGATTTACACAATTTCCATCCCTGAGCTTCTGGAAACTATTACTGTGACAGCAGTTACACAGCTTTTTATTAACAGCCAGCCTTCAACTTTCACAATTCATAATGTAGTCATAATACAGACCTAACAACTAAACTAATGGCATCACTACTAAAGAATGAAAAATAATGATAACTTGACAAATTCATTGCCTACAGAATGTCAACAGAAGACTCAATAATACATACATTTTAGGTATTTGCACATCCATTGAAGTTGAGCTCACATTGCACTTCTCTGATACTTACTGACACTTTACAAAAATCTCTTTATATTGGATAGCTGAAGGTTTGCACCAGATATCTGCCTTTTTGCAAAAAGCAGTACATCCCTAAAAATACTTGGGTATAAGAAAGAAAATATCATGCTACTTGTATAACATGTCCTAGATTAGACTAAACATATGAAGTAATATTACACTTCTTCAAGCTCTCAGTCCTATGCTGCTTCTGGCACAGATAAACATGTGTGGCTAGCTGAGGACTGACCGTGCATTAAGTGTTTCCTCTTCTTGTTCAGGGATTGCCTTCAAAAATTCAGTTTTCCAGCCTCACAGCCTCATAAATTCAGCACAGAGACTAACCTTTCCATGGGCCCCACAGAGCAATTTGTCACTGGTATTCAAAGAAATATTCATATGATGCTCCGGTTCATAACTGCATCATGCTATATTTAATTATATATTACATCAGGGCAATTCCACGGAAAATTGACTTTTTGTCACATCCATAACGCCAATAAAATGTGATGGTATGGTATGATGTGAATGATTACATGAAATTTGAGCATTTGCTATTTTTGGCTGATGAATGTAAATGAGAAAAAATGCACAAAAAATGAATGTTATCATTCACATCATACAAATGCCAAGTCATTTCACTGGCGTTATGGATGTGACAAAAAGTCCATTTTCCATGGAATTGCCCATCAACATTATACTTTATATGTCATTTTAGCAGCACATCACCCTGGTTGCTGTCTTTCATCTACTGCCATCTACAGGACACCTTTTATGTACATAATGTTGATCAAACATCCATGCCTCTCCATATCAGACACACACACACACACACACACACACACACACACACACACCCCTCTTCAAAGCGGCCTCAGTGAAATTTGAGGACACATCAAGGAGAGCATGGGGCTTTACCAAATTAACATATCTCATATTGATCACTCTGTGTCGCCTTTGAAAACGACACCTCTCTTCCCATACTGTGAAATCATTTCAAATATGTTACAGATGAGTATGTCATACACAGAGTGCATTGGCAAAAATCTGGTGATTAGACATGCATTATGATAAGGGTTACAATGCAATATTAAAATATATTGCAATACTGTAATCAGGGTTATGTATTGCTATTTTCTAAATCACATTTAGGAAAACTGTTCACAGTTCAACTGTTCAACAGTAAAGTGCACCACAATACTGTATGTATAAAGTCAGAGTCAAATCATGCGGTCAGAACTATGGGATATGGATAGCGGTCCATTTGCTACTTCAATCTAATGTTCATTTCATGCATGATACATCTGACCGAGAGTATTAAAATAAGCGCATACAACATGTGTGTGTGTTTCTACACGAGGCCCCAGCTCATTACCATGCAGTAACTCTGAGCACAACTGATCTGGATCTCAGCAGCTCACTCCCTGCCAACTGTGTCCTCTCTCCCTATCCAGTGGGGAACACAGAGGGCTGTTTGCTGCAGGATTCCTGTGAGGAGTTCCAGGACCATGACCAGAGTTCTATACATCTGCTCACATAAATCCTGTTGATTTGAAACTTTTAACCTATGAATTGCTCTCATCCCTTTCCTCATCCTTTCCCTTCTCTTTTTGCTTCATGTTTGGATATCTACATTACTTTGCTTTTTAATATGATTGGTTATTGAATAGGTTTGAGGGAATCTCCTGGGATCAGATTGACTCTGGGTTTAGCTAATGTAACCAGTACAGAATACCAATACTAAAAATATCACACTGCATGTAATGGACAATGCTATACTTTGCCTACTCGTCTACCTTGCAAACCTTGAAGTTCTAACTCATGTGCATACATTATTGCACAATTAAGGTGGCACATATTTAATTATATAAATAAAACGCACAAACTGCTGTTATTTTTACGACAAACTCTTTTACAAAAACAGACTGGAATGTCATTCCGACTCCCTCCTTTCTTCCCTCTCTCTCAGTTCTTCCTTGTGGTAAGTGATGCAGAACCAGGATGTGGGGGCCTAGCCAGCCCACGTGAACTCAGACACTCATGAACAGACATGAGTGAAATGAAATCCCAGGCCCAGATTTGGAGCTGTATACACCCTGACCCTTCTGCTCCTCAAAATCCCAAACGTTTGTCTCCCAAAACGTCCACTGTACAATAATGCAAAAGATCAATCCCCAATTATTTCCCTCCAAAGAGTGTACACTTCAACACTCTGTAATCAAAGGCACCAATTCAGAAAAATAAAAATCTGTGATTTGTTCTTCAATCCAATCCAATCCAATAGTAATAAACAAAGCACTGCATCACTTTGGATATTATTAGTTTAATTCTTAGGATGCCAATGTCAAGTATTTTAGTGATTCTGCAATGCTCTGATATTTTAATCATGAAAGTCATTTTAAACAGTGGTTGTTTTCCCAAAGTTAGATGATTTTTTTTCCATAAAACACAAATTCAACTACAAAAATAGTATACTGTTGAAAATTGTAAAATTCTAAATGTTGAAACGTTAAATGTTTCTGTGTGATTCCAGAGTTTTGAATAATAGTCACATTTACAGTACATGTGTTTTTATCTCTAGTAAATAGCGGTAAATATATTCTAAAGAGTAGTTTTAAACCTTAGCTGAGGTGCATGGTCCCTCTCCCCATGTTCACCTTTTGAGGAAACATTACATTCATTTATTGCATGTCAAATTCAAACTTCCATCCATTTTGTCATTACAATACAATATTTGTATTTGACAGACACAGTCGACAATGGTGTCCCTGCTGGTTATGAGTTGTGTCAATGAAGCACTCCAATCTAATTCACCTTTCTCTGTAAAACCTGTCGGATTTGGATATTCACCTTTCTCTTTAAGTCCCACTGTCCTGGGTGTGTGCATCATCATGTACTAAAGGGCCATTTCAGCTCATCGACTTGGATAATGCAGACCAACTATTCACAACAGTTTTGAAGAACTAGAGTTATTCCCTTTAAGGACCTCTGGTACTACCTTGCTATGAGTACTGAGCATCAAGCTAGGTGTGCCAGGTATATAGAGAACTCCCTCCTTTCTGGAAGGCACTAATAACAAATCATTGTATTATATGAAATGTTATTGTCAATCAAAATACTTAGGAACATACATGAAATATAATCATTGCAGAGATAATACATAACCTCCTGTAATGAAATCTTGCATAGTGTGGGTCTTACCACTGGAGGTCAGATTACTGCTCATTTCCTCTGCAAATGAGATAGGACACCATACTACAGAATTAAATTCATGACTCTGAGGGTTACCAAATTCATTTATGTATCACTGGATATTCCAGGGGCCCAAGATGGTTGCAATACTAGTGTTGTAATATGATCTGTTTTCTTAAATGATATCCCTGTGACAGCTGTAGACTTTGGCTTGTGTCACGGTAAGACAAGAAGAAAGTCAAGCTTCCAATCAGGACTTCTCCACATAGTTTGTACATTTTAGTTTCTTTCTATCTAAAGTTTCTTTCAATCTATGCATGCTGGATAAGTGGAGGAGAATAAACACTGCAAAAGTCTTTTTAAGTATAGAAAGCACAAAGCCACTGAAGAGGAGATAGAAAGGCTGAAAATTACAAGTAAGTAACTTTCATTGTCACCGACTAATGGACTGGAATGAGGGAGGGGCATATCAACTGTTGATTACGGCCATGTCATGGAAGCATGTGTGTTGATTGACTCTGACTGTTTATCGCTCAGTCCGAACCATCGTATTTGTTTCCCATTTACAGAACTACTTGCATATACAGTCTTCATTCCAGTAGAACTCTAACTTGCCCTCGTGTCGGCTCAGTCATTCGAAGTTGTGCACATGCTTGTAGCACATAAACATCATCGTATGCATGAAGCTACAGCTGCCATGGGTTGAATTACAAGCCTTGAGACAGGCAAACAAAGAGATTAGAAAACACGCCGTGCCCTGACTAAATGCCATGGCAGGGTCCATGTCGGCTCATCAAAGGTGGGCAAGCGCTGAGAGTAAGTGCCCGGAGAGAGAGAGGGAGGCCGCAGCTGCCACGCTGATCTCATCTTGGCAGCTGTTGTATTCAAACTCCCCGTGAGGACGTGAACAGAGGGGGGAGCATGTAAGCCCTGTGCTACTTCACTGAGGCCTATACGCTCAGAAATTCACACCATTTCACTCTTTCGGTCCGTTTTTGAAACGATTTGTTTCAGTGCTCCTTGTCCAAATGCACACATATTTCACATTTCAGATGTACTTTTTTTGCAATATATCTAGGTATTTGGAAATTAAACTTTTTGGCCAAGAGTCATAAACGTTATGTTTGAGCACAATCAATGCAGACTAGGCGTATGAATGAATGCAACGCTCATCCTAAAAAGCATCAGTAGTTCCATCAGCTCGAAGAAGTTCCATCAGCTGCTTCATACAAAACCTGAAAGTGGCTTTTGTGAGCATTTTTAGAAAATATTATTCAATATTTGTGTCAATACATGTGTACACAAAATAAATTCAGTTCAGCTATCACTCCCTGCACTGTTCACTTTTGCACTACCACCATTGCACACACTCTACCATAGCACCTTATCATGGTCAGTGCATCACAGGGTCAGTTCATACCAGACCTTTGTAATCACTTCACATGCTCTTTACATTTTTACATTTCTGTGAGTGATTTTTATGTACGTGAGATACATGTGTGTTTGTGTGTTTGTTGTGTTATGGTTGTATAAGCTACTAGATGTCTAACATTTCCCTCGGGATGAATATCTATCTAGGAGTATCTATCTATTTATCTATCTATCTAAGTGTGCATTCCAAATTGTTTTGCTATCTTTTTAGACCTTGCTCACCTGCATCAACTCCCTTATATCTCTTTTATATCTTGAACACAGACTCCATTATAATTGTTTTGTCGCTTACAATGTGTATATTGTGTTCACATGCTAAACCTGTATATTGTGTTCACATGCTAAACCGTATTCCTACATAGGCGCGAGATTCTCTCATGTACGACTCACTTTTAGGCCTACGCGGACTCTGCCCATGACTTCATGTCCACGTCTGTGACTTGGAGGCCACAAAGAGCACTGGGGGCGGGGCAAAGCCAAAATGTGGGCGTTTCTTCTGTAAGCAACCATTTATGCATATTCAGTGTCCACACAGCCTGGGTTTAGACCCAACACTGGGAATCCCTGTTGTTTTGGATACACGTGTCTGCTAAGTACCTTTCACTTGAATTTTCACAACTCCTTGCTTGTGAAGGCTGTAGTAATTCAAGCAGCACTATGAGGTGCAAACACCATATTGAATTTGAAATAGGCAGTATGCCAATTTTTAACTTATCAAACGTGGGAGGATACCTCTATTCGAGAGTAATTGTCTACAACAACAAACCAAATTCTGGTAGTAGGAGATGTTTTATGAGTAGATGTAATCTAAGGAACTGGCATTTTGCAGTCTAATAGTGCTGTACTTGCACAGTACAGTACTTGCTGATTGTTATATCCCACACTGAAAGGAGGGGCAGTTGAAGAAAAGGTGGCACTTCCAAAAAAAAAGGGCAAACTGGCAACTGTACACTGAAAGCCCACTGTACTTTTGCAAGTTACATTTTAATAATCCTACAGTTTATGGTATGGCCTTAAGAAGAACAGGTAAATAAATACATGTTCAAAAACTGAATATTTTGCTGAAATAAAGTAAACTGTAAAGGCTTTTACATTAGTCTAATTTACCTCATTCTAACAGTACAGTGAGGCATACATCTCCTGTTGCACATTTGTTTCAGTCAAACAGATTCATTTCACTGTTTCTTCTGTAACCCGGGAGCCACGGGATCCTAAGTATTCCTGTGATGTTGAAAGATTCTACAAAGCGTGCACATGTATGAACCAGTGTTGGAACAGTTGTACTCTGACCTCAAGATTTGTCTTCATCCTCTATCTCTATATCATATATCTGTACACAACTACCTTTTTATTCTACTGGCACATTTAGTGACATTTCAGGGTTAAAAGTGGATATGTTTAACATTCTTTTCCTTTGTTCTTTCCCCCTCTTATGGTCAGTAGAGAGGATTAGGATTAGTGTGTGTGTATGTGTGCGTGTGTGCGTGTGTGCGTGTGTGTGTGTGTGTGTGCGTGTGTGTGTGTGTGCGTGTGTGTGTGTGTGTAAGGAGGCATGGTTGTGTATGACTTGAAGAGAGTGGGGGTGTAGTGTCACAAGACTAAGCTAGAGTTCTCTGTGGAGAACGCTACCAAATTAGGTCTTGAATGATTGGACAGCCATTGACTCATACTCAACTCAAGAAAAAAGTCCTGCACTTTAAAGATATCCTGTTCTTTCCCTGACACATCCACACTTCCAAATCAAAAATCAGGATTCTCTTTCAAGATAAGACATCTCTAACTGCCTTCTCACTGTTTGCATTAATCAAAACACAGGTCATGCAGCTACAATTTAACCCACTGCCAATTAGTCAGACCGCCAGCAAACCCATTCTGCTGGATTGGTTTGGTCATAGGACCTCACCCTGGACAGGACTTGCTGTTGGCCACCTTTTATATGTTATGTAGAGGCGGTAACATTGAAATGGCCACTCTCTCTGTTCACAGAAATTCCAGCCTGAGACCCTACCCTCCCAGATAATGCTGCTTCACTGGCTGAATACAGAGAATGTGTAATGAATCTATTGCGAAGCCATCAAAGTCTGACACATCTACGGCTGGTAGTGGTAGTGATAGTGAAGCCAGACCCTCAGGTGAAGTGCTGTTGGCCTGCCTTGCCTCTCTAATAGAAGCTATTGCTTTTGCTTCCTTCTCCATCTCCAACATCACTGAACCATGTTTCACACTGTTCCACAAGTTCTCAGAATCCCAAACTCATTCAGTGACTTGAATGACTTGACTTGACTTGACTGTCTCTTGACCTCTGCAAAATAAGGAGGTCGGCTGGAAGTTCAGTGTCAGGCAAGGATCCCGCACAAGAATCTCCATCTCCTCTGGTGTAAACCATAGAGTTTGCCACCTGAAATGTGTTATTCGCTCCATTATAGAGCAGTTCCTGAGCTCTGTGTTGATGTAAGATATGATTGAATGCTATTGATAAAGAAGGGCTTGCCACCCCCCCCCCCCCCCCCCCCACACTAATTACTCAATTTATGCTTGCTTGCACCCATGCCTTGTGGCTATTATAATATGAAGGTAGTACTGCCTATTTCACTGTCTATTATCAAATAAATGTATTACTGACTATTTTAGTGTGCTGTTGCTGCTGTGCAAAGCTCTTTTGTGATACTTGTTACAATTTCAAATGATGGCCCCCATTTGACCTAGTAGGTCCACTTCAGTAATACAGTAGCCTACACTAAACCAAGGGATAGGATTTATAAAAGCAGGGCTTGAGCAAATGGGCATAGTAAGGTAAAGGGCCTCACCAATGACGATGAGTGTATAGTTGATATTGATGCTGCCAAAGCCATTAGTGGCCTTACAAATGAATGTCCCAGCATCCTCTGCTTCCACTTCCTTAATCTTCAGGGCCTGCTGCAGGACGCGGAAGCGCATCCACCCACTGTGGATATTCCTCCCATCCTTGGTCCACATGATGAGAGGCGGTGGATCGCCTTCAACTGGACACAGCAGCTTCATGGTGCGACCAGCACGCACTGTCTGGCGATGACTGACCTTCTCAGCTACCCGAGGAGGACCTAAAGACCCGCGTATGGCAGGAGTTGGGCACAGGTTAGAAGTCACAGGTAGAAATAGTTACATGAGATAAAACTGACATGATAGCATCAAGTAATAAAATTATTACTAGTATGTATTACAGCCATTATTGAAACATTAATACATTATTGAAACATATTGATACATTAATTCACATATTTGGAAGTTAAATCTATCAACGTATTATTTTGCCTTAAAATGTTTAGATCCCAAATCCACATATTTTTACATGTCTAGTAGAGAGTTTAAGAGTATCTGCATGAGAGGACCAGGCAGGGGGTGATACATGCTACGTCACCGATTTTGGTGAAACTCGGCCAGTTTGAATGGTCAGCCTAAAAACTCAAAAAGCCAAAATAGTACAAAATTTGAAACAAGGCAGGGGGAGTTAGGACACCCTTGTTTTATGCCAAAGTTGCATTTAAAATGTTGACTTGAATTTTGTACTATTTCAATTTTTAGGTGGACCATTGAAACTGTCCGAGGTTCATCAAACTCAGTGACGTGGCATGTATCACCCCTGCCTGGTCCTCTCATGGACACACTCTAAAAACTAGTGAGCTAACCTAAAAGGTATGAGGAATTCTTGCAAATATCAATGACAGCACAACAAAATAACTTGAAATAATACATTTGTAATGCTGCATTTGTAATAGCCCACTATGCTTTACCAGATCACTTTACCCAGAGCCATATAGAATAGAATAGAATAGAATAGAATAGTTTATTTTGTCATTGCTTTACAGACAACGAAACAGTTTAGCAGCTCTGCACTGACGGCATAACACATCATATAGAGATGTACGCGGCTCTGAGTTTACCAAGTCTCTTTCTACGGATTTATAAACATTTAACATACTAACAGTACTGTATGTTTATTACATACATAAACATACTACATTGCATTGGCTCTGAACCTGTGCTCTGCTAAATGGCAATAAAGTTGAATCTAATCTAATTAATATATAATTCCTTGTCTGCTAGAAATATCTCCTCTGTTTCTCTCCTTCATGTTGCGTAAGCTATCTTGGCATTACAGACAATACAAACAACAAAACTTAGTTTACAAAGCTGATGACAGGTCTCATTAAACAATAAAGTTACACAACTTAGTTTACAAAGCTGATGACGGGTCTCATGAAACAATAAAGTTACAAAACAATGGCACTTATCCACCCTACAACACATTACAAGCTGAACAAATAACTTCAGGTCTTTTAATCTGCTCATCAAAGCAAAGAGCGGATGTTAACAGGCCACTGCTGTTATGGATGTTGAAAGTAGAGGAAACACTTGCAGCAGTTACCTAGGCAGCTCAACCATGTTATGCTATTGCTATTTACTAGCTTGGAGTGAGAACTTGACATTTTGATGAATGAGGCCTGAAAGTGTGAAGAAAACATTTGTCACAGACTCAGCCAGGAATCCCTCTTTCCCTTTTCAACTGGATTTCTCATCAGAGTTTTCAATCCCATGTTAAAAATTGCACAGATTGAAATCTCATTCTCCCAGGCTTGGAGACCTGCAAACCCGCCCACTCTTTACCCAGATTTATGAGTGCTCTGCTTTTCAGCCTTCTGTTTGAGAAAACCCTGTGGACCCAGCCAAGAGCCGACCGGCTACCTCTGGGCTTGATGGCAGGTCACTCACCACCATTTGAAGTTCAACTCATCAGAAATTCAACTTGCAGAAGTAAAAACAGCCCAACACTATTTTAGACCTTTGATGTTTAAGTACAGACAAAGAGAGGAAATCCAATTTGGGTGAATTACTCTATTTCTATGGGATATGGACAGTGTTGCCTAGTGTGTATGTGTGTGTGTGTGTGTATGTGTGTAAAAATCTGCAAAAAGATTTCACAAAGTTAACCTTAGCGTATGCTAGTTTGGCGACAACAGGTATGGAATGAATGACTGACCTAGGTTTTGGCCATAGCCACCATCCACTTAACAACATCCCTTACAGAAATTTCAGGTTTCTTGCTAACAGTTGCCGTAAATTAGCGGCAAGGCTATATTTTCACATGCAAATTAGGTTTCTGGCAAACAGTTGCAGTTAACTTTTGGCAATGTTGCAGCAAATTTGCAGCAATTCCATATGCAAATTAGGTTTGTCACCAGAAGTTCACTGGAAGTTTGCCATTATCAGCTAAGTGTGGTGGCAAATCACTGGCAAACACATTTGCCACTAGTGGCAAACTTCTCATTGTTGCCAGAACTTTGCTGAAAGTTTGCCTCGAGCGGTCAACATTGGCAAACTTCTGGTAATATTTTCTAATGAACTCATTTGTTTCCCACAAATCACTCACAAGTTTGCTGCAAATCTGCCGCAAACATTTCATTTTTGTAAGGGATGTCCTATAAGACAGGAAAATATTCAATGTGAGGTGCACAGTTCGTAGCTTTACAAACAAGCCAGTTTTAGCGATAAAATATGAAAATGATATCTGCCAATTAGCATAGGTTGTAGTGTGGCAACCATGGTATGTATAAGTGAGATGCAGACTTCATGTAGCATAAAATGATGCACTTTGAGATGGTATGACCAGAGACTTACTAATGAGGAGACACAGCGCTCAAAAAATCCTCCATAGAAATGCATGGGGTTAGTTTGTAACAGTTGTCTATGTAACGGATGCCAGCAAACCTCACTCTCCGCCGCCTCAAGAGTGCTGCTGGCATGCGAGCCAGTAGCCTGGGCCATTGGCTCAATTGTTAGCACGCTCGCCTCCCGATCCGAGGTGCTGCTGTTCGCGGGTTCAAGTCCGGGCGTGTGCAGGGCTGAATCGCGCAGGTTCAACACAACGCAGGTTACATCTACACATATCACACCTCTTCCGCGGCAAAACGTCAACATGTGAATACATTGAGCCAATCATGTGCTGTGTTGTGAATATATATTGAGCCAATAATATGGTGTGTTATGAAGACATCATGCCAATCATGTGTTGTGATCTCACCGCTGAAGCAAGATTGGTGTCGTGAAGCCTTGCACACACGCATTTCTGCCGAAATAGATGCCCGATAAGTGGCCAAAAAGCGTTGCAATATGGCCGCCGAGTGGAGGGACTTGCCTAAAAGGACTTTGGTATGGCCACTTTGCTTCACCACCTCAAACAGGAATTATTTTTGATACCAAATGCTTTTTTATTATTTCTTACATACTAAATAAGGTATTAGTTTTAAACGGAAACTTGGCAGGATTAGCTATATTTTCCTTCTGGAGAAGTTGTGCATTATGCTATTTCAAACTATGGAAAAAGGTCCTACAGACAACTACACTGACAACTACACTACCAGACAACTACACTGCCTAATATCGGCAACTGCATTACATCTATGATATTATTTGTAACTCATAGTGCATTTTTGAGGTCTGTGAACATGTTCAAGGAATGTTAACTCCAAGGAATGTTAACTCCATTTGTATCATATTTGGTACTATTATCTGGGCTATAAAAGAAAAATGAATTCACAGGACAAGATATTAGACATTGTAGACATATTTTCTAAAATGATTCCACTGACTGATTGTGCTTATAGGTTTCATAACTGATGTTATTGATATTACCTATGCTGCACATCTCCTGTCTGTTGTAGGTTGTCCATGTCACACCTGTTCACACAAATGTTCATGGACAATCATTCAGTCTATGCAAGTTCATACACAGTGGAATTAAAGGTACACTATGCAAGATTTTCACCTTTATAAAGCCAATTTGATGGTAAACAAACTTGTAATAGGTGAAATGCTCAACTAGCATAGCTATACAGCATAGACGTAGCGAGTCGCTGTACCGAGAAAACAAGCCATACAACTTCAAGAATGGCGGCCCAACAAATATGGTGAGAAGTGAGTTTCTGCCTGCTGTTAATCCTTCAGCTCCACAACAAAAGCATTTCCATTGTGTACAGGGGGGATAAGTCACGAAAAGTTTGCTATTTACAACACCAGAGCAAAATAGAAATATATCGCGACTCTAGAGGGAACTCCACCAAAAATATCTAAACCATAGTGTACCTTTAAATTAAATACAGAAATAAATCCTAATCTGCTGAATTATTACATTTTTAACAATGACAAAGCATTATGTGCCACTAATGACAAAAATGAGAAAACATAAATTAATGGATATTTAGTGGGCACTAAAGCAAGCTTGGTTCTCAACCCTGTTTGACACTGCTCAGCCAAGGGGGCCTCTAGACTCTGGGAATCACAGGAGCAGAGGCTGGAATAGTAGTGGGGGCTGTGAACGGATCAAGTTGACACGCCAACAAGTCAGCAGATTCCACAGACTTTAATGTTCCCCATGCTGTTTTCTCTCAAGTGGACTTAGGGGTGTGCAGATTTGAATGTTGTTGAACCAGACATATAATAAAACTAACATAGATTTAAATTTCAAAACAATTTGTCCCGTGTGCTACATTACATTTAAAACAATAATAAATAGGAAACTATTTATAAATATTAATTTAACCAATGTGTTTTGTGTTAAAATATGTACATATTTGCTTTTAATCAGTTTATTCATCAAATCCAAAAATGTGCTTAGCGAGCAGCCTGGCCACCATAACAGCAGCCAGACAAGACTGGGTGGACCATTCTTCCAGATTTCATTATCACTGTCACCTGATTTGGACATCCAGCCTATTCAATCAAATATCTCCTATATTATCATGGTTTATTTTTTACTGTCGTGAGGATTCCTAAGAAGAATCACATATCGCAACACTTTTTGGACATGAGGGGGGAAATGTGAACATTCCAGTTTAAAGAAAAGGGTGTAAACGACAATGATCAAAATCTATTGGACTCTTTAAAAAGCAAATTAGCTGATAACTCCCCATGCAAAAACCTGACAAACTAAGCCAGTGAGTTGAGTTTGAAGTCGAGCTTCTTAAGGCATGCTGACTGAAAAGTGTGTTAAAGGCCACAACTTACAATTACACATTGCTAACAGAACTTTACGTCTCAAAACCTGGCACATCCCGAAAACACCTGAAAGTCCTGTATTCTTTGGATCACTTGCTGGCTGGAATTAGTGCTTTCACATGGCCTCTGTGACAAACTGCATATGAGGGCCATGGAATGTGAAATCGGAGTTTATCTGACCTACCACTCCCTCTGTCCTCTCCCTCTCACAACACAGAGCAAGATTAACTGAAGGCCAGACGCGGCAGACCTCATTCTGCTCCATCATGGTCAGATATGCAGATGACTAGGGAGTGAAACATGTAGTTGCTTTAATATCATTCTTAAAGAATTAGAGTGAAGACACAGGACCATTGTCCATTATGCAAGGGATAATACAATCAGCCGGTCATTGCTGCAAAAATCACCCGAACACAGTGGTCACCAGTGTTGGGAGTAATGCGTTACAAAAGTAATGTAATTACTGTAATATATTGCTGTTTGTGGTAACGCGGTAATGTAAGGCATTACAAAAAAAATTTGGGTAATATTTTACTCAGTACAAACTTCAGTAACGTGCGTTACAATGCATTTTAACCAAAAATTAAGCAGTGTTTTGTTTTGATACATATTCGCACCACCACCGCGAGAACAACAGAGGAGAAAAAAATCTGCACGAAATAGTAGAACGTTATCTCCTGATACTGGTTGAAGATGACTGTGGCTGCAGCGGACTCTATTTGCGGGATGGACATAAGCCTACGCTCAGAGACAAGGATATGAAGAACATAATAGTTAGTGCACTTTGTGCGAAACCGAAAGATCTCACTATGCCTCGCGAAATAGCACAAGTCATTTAATGAAACATCTAAAGTGGTGCCACGCTAATCTTTTTGATTCTTGATTAAACACAAACTTCTAGTGCATGTCAGCTTTGAACTTGAATTCACAATTGAACTTAAAGAGAATAAAGGGATAGAAATGCAGAAAAAAGATTGTGTAGCCTGGCAGTGCCACCGCTCCCACCACGCGCATCATGCACTTTGCGTAGGGCACCAAAGGACAGAGGGGGCACCCAAATATAGCCAATGAATAGTAGCTTTACTGCAAACTGCATTTCACTCTTCATCAATAACGTTTACAATGTCAGAATGCACTAACACCATGGTACATGCAAGTTTGATACTTTTTGGGTTCTCTCAATCTCCACCACGTAGTGCTAGAATGGAATTGGTGGGTCTTCAATAATTCGTTTTCCAAGCATTTACATGAAGCACATGATATGCCGAGTTGACAAAAAAATAATCCATTCAGATAGCTAGGTGGATACCAGGCTCATAATTCACTTTTATTTGCAAAACGAAACGTGAAGCAACATGTTATTGCATACTTTCCAAAGCAATGAAGGCTGCTTAAAACAACTTAACACAGTGCATATTATTGTTAATATTGTGCTATCAATGTAACTCAACAAACAAGGCTTGTAAACAAGAGCTGGCAAAAAGGCATTATTAGAACGTAAAGATCAATGCTCTTAAAGTGACAGTGCACCATTTATAAGAAAACAGCATGAATGTTTAAAAACACACAGTAATGGTCTGTAAATAATAGGCCTTTTATTTTACTTTAGGTGTTTGAGTTATCATTTAAATGTCACTCACTCAAAACCACTCACTTAGGGCACCAAAATGGTCAGTAGGCCTCTTGACATGTCTTTATTAAAGGAACCGTATGTAAGAAATGTATTTCAATTAATCATAAATGGCCCTGATATGTCACTAGACATTAAGAAATCATGTTATTTCAAATACTTATATCACTGACAACAGTAGTCTGGCCAGGATATTGTCATTTAAAAAGTGGAGTTGCAGCCCTCAACTGATGTTGATGTTGTCATGTGTTTTGGCCTGATGCGCCACCCTCCACCTATCTGCTAATCACAAAGTCAGTAGTGTTTCGGCATCCGTGTTGCCAGCTCTGCCAGTCAGAGGGGAGGGGAAGGGGATACATCGCTCTACAGTAGTTTGAAAGTGATTGCAGTACCAGTTTTGGCCACAATCTTACATACAGTTTCTTTAAGCTTTGATTTACAATATAGTAGGCTTTCTATTGATTTTAATGAGCAGGCCTAGGCCTTAGAGTTACAGTATTTATATCACAATTTACCAGACTTTGACCTTTTATCGTTTTTTAACAAAATTCTGACTATGATTGAGCGTAATAAACTGCATTTTGAATGGCAAATCCATATTTCCAGATATTTTGGTGAAAGTAACTTAAAAGTAATGCAATAGTAGTGTAATGCCTTACAATTCAGAGACAGTAATATTATAATGTAACAAATTACTTTGAAATGACAGTAATAAGTAATGCATAATACATTTCGATTTTGAAGTAACTTGCCCAACACTGGTGGTCACTAACATACAAAGCCCCTAACAGGTCATGGTGATGATTTTTTATGGTTAATATGTTTTGTATTCCCTTGCAATATTTGCATTTACAGTCACATTTCCAGTTCATTGGTCTACAGGGAAAATATCATCTGGTGTGTTAATATACTGTATGGTGACAAAGTCCAGTATTTTCATGTGAGCAATTTGAAGCGCAGAGCTATAAATTCCTCCAAAGACATCATTTCTGTGTTTCTGTAAATCGTTGGTTGTTGCAAAAGATACACATGAACTGTTGCATTATTTATGTGTATCTAAGGTGCACTGAAAATCACTGATATCAAATTATATCTTCTGACCAGATATATTTGTAAACTATGGTATAATCAGAAATATCTAATGTCCAAACTACGCAAACCAGACTGAGGAGCCATTAGTAATCGTAATTTTGGCATGCCATTATGCATTCATAGATTAGGCTAAATGTTGCATGTAACATTCATCATCACACAGCAGGGCTATTCGCATTAGTTAAGAACATTTACAGACAAGAATCAAAGTGTTCAGTCAAATGTGTAAACACATGTAGATCAAGAGTGCATTCTCCCTGTCTATTATCTTTACCAGGTAAGGCCATAAAGATAATTTTTAAACTACAATTATAACACCATAAATACTGTTTTAAAAAACAAAACACTGAACACTTTTTCTAAAAAGGGGAAATCAGGGCATTTACTCAAAACTTGACCTGGGCACAAAACATTGAACACTGTCCACAAATGGTCTACAGGACAGAGAAGGTTAATGTTGCGTGGTTAATATTTGACAACAACTGCCTCCAGTCTACTGATAATGCTTTATTCTGGCATGCACAGACCACTCTTCTACTCAAACTTATCTATTCATCAAATGGCACCCACTCCACTGATAGGTGGGCGGGCACCTGCCATGTCCTATTAATCTCATGTCAACGTCTGAAAGCAGGGCCAATCATTAGCTAATATATGAAAGTAAACAAAAACAAAGATGTTGTAAGAAGAGAAGTTCAATGAGCACTTCATTTCCCCACAGTTAGACATTGAAACTGGTTCAGGAAAAACACAACACAATGCTGTTAAAGACTACATTCTACTACATGTGAGGAAAGCTAAGCGCTAATGATAGAGTAAACCATATTAATATTGGAGGGCTCTATCAATAAACTTATCCTCTTGCAACTGAACAAGAACTTTAATCGCAAAAACCAACACACCACCTTCTAACCCTCAACCCATGGCTCCCCATCTTAGCTGCGTTTTGCTCATGCTTTCTTCCTGTTAAAAAGGAGTTTCCAACCTTTTGATCCAGAGAGTTTAGACCATGAGCTCTATTGAGTGCTTTTCAATGCAATGTAAATGTATACTGTTGCAACTTAGTCTATGTGGGTTTTTGTTTCTGTTTCAAATGTTCCCTTAGGTTTGCATTTAATAGAAATAGATATTGTTGTAATGGGATGAAGAGATAAAATAGCACATAATACTGCCGTAGTGGTCAATGGCAAACATCAATCTGACTCCCTGACCTCACGGTGGATGCTGGACACATTCCTTCTGCTCCTGATCATTAGCTCCAGTAGCTGAACGGTTGGTTGACTGACCACTGGGCTGTGTGAAGAGACATGCTGGGTTGCTGTATGCTGAATGTGGTGTACCTCCTGTAGCTATGTTGCAGTAATGGCAAGTTCAGACTGACATTCTGCCTGCCGCTGCAATATAAATCCATAAATATTCAGTGTCTGACTTCTACTGTGGCTGGTGATCTTGGCTTCAACACTTTCTACCTCTGCATAGGTCATCCAGGTTCTAGATGTAATTGCATTCAGTTCCATCCCTGTCAGCCTTGGACAGGTACACAAAAACAATGCTACTGCTGCTGCCACTCTCCTCCCGACCTGAGCCTGTTTTCTTCTCCTCATTACTACCCCAATGCAGGGAGGCCAAGGGCTGATGGCCTATGCAAGCTACATAGACGCCAATGCATCAAACTACACAAGGAGGGTTTAACTGAATTGAATTCCTGTGACATGACAGTTCGTGAATATATCCAGACTATAGAGTATTACTGGAAATGGGAATATTTGAATACTATTGCAGAAAGGGTACATTATTTGATGTGTTTCCAGGCTGGAGAGAGATTGGAAGTATGATCAATCCCAAGTTCTTTGGAGTACAGACAGCATGCCAGGGCAGAGAGTCTTACAGTGGCATTGTCTTCTGTCCCATGCCTCTTTAACAACTGATTATGTCCTGAGTGTCAGATGAGAGGTATGTGTGTGTATGGTGGAGTGAGTGTGTGAGTGTGTGAGTGTGTGTGTGTGTGTGTGTGTTTGTGTGAAAATGAGTATGCTGAGTGGATTTTTAAGGTGCCAACTACAAATCATGTGAGAGTCTTATGTTTACGTGCAGTGTGTCATGCCATGCAGAAGAAACCGCACAACTCCATCTGATATATGGTGGTTACTGGTTACTGAGGAGTACAGAGCCCTGCATTACCTTACCAAATCCAACAGAGGATGTAAACAAGACGTAGAATTATGTAAAAGAGAGCATTATCTATGTCAAGACCTTACACAAGTGTTTTTCAAACATCATATTTCAAATGTGTAACCATTTCATTTTGTATTTTACAAAATAAGTCAACTCCTTTCGCTCTTTGTGAGGTCCTCAGTTTTACTTCTCTCAGTCTCACTCTCAGTTCTGAAAGATTCTCTTGAGTTTTGGGATGGATTTGACAGCAGGAGGGCGGGATGTATTTCCGGATGCTTGAGGGCGGGATCTAGTAACTCAGCGGCTACTGACCAAGTGATCAGTGACCTCTCAAAGACCGAAAGAGGATGACTTACTTTGCGAAATACAAAATTAAACGGTTACACATTTGAAATATGTTTGTAAAATACTTTTATGAGATCTTGACATAGATGACAGTGCTCTCATTTACAGAATTTTATTTTTTGATTACAGTCTGAGTACATCTCTCAATACATTATGCATGAAATTGATGCTGTAGAGTAGCCTGTGTTTGGTCAGAGGTGTAGGTAGAGGAACAATACTGTGTTTGGTCAGGTGTAGGTAGAGGAACAATACTCTAAAAATAATGAAAGATGTGAGAGAGGTATCAATTAAAAAGAAGGCAAACGCCATGGCATGGTGCTTTTAACAGTCTACATCATTGTGCTAATACACATTTAACATCTACATCAGAGAGGTAATAAATATTTAGCAAAAGTCTCAATCATTTAACAGTCTTCATCAGAGTGCTAATAAACATTTAGCACATTTTTAGAACTTTTACATTTGTATTTTAATGTGAGTGAAGGAACAGGCAGGGGAAACTGATGTTATTGTTAGAGTACTGTGGGAAGGTCAGGCATGTGACCTCTCCTGTACCCTAACCCCAACCCTAACCCTATCCTGCCCTCTTCCAGAGGCTTCCAGACACTGACCTCTGGTATCCTTTGTGAAGGCTGACCGACCACAGGCTCCAGACCTTACAATGAACCTTTCTTGTTTTGCTAAATCAAAATAACGACTGCTGACAAAAAGTACATTTGCATGCCATATGGTATATTAGGAAACATAGAGACACTATAGCGGCTACAGCTTGACAGATAAAAACAACAATTACAGGTTCAGGAAAAATATTTCTCATTATACAACAATTGCAACAATCAGCTCAATCTCTTCTTTTTATATTTTGCAAATCTAAAGTTGGAGGCCATATCTCAGATACAGTATATTCAACCGGATCAAATGTAACCTAATCACATCACAGCTCTCAAAGTTATCACCAAAATTTGAAGATATGTGATTCTTGTTCCCCTTTGACCACAACTTTGCCCAAACATATTTTCAACCGCCAACCCCCACCTTCTGCGACTGAAGTGTTTACTTTTTTTTCTCTCACTCACATGATAAGAGGGTACCTCCCCCACAGCGAAATATGAGCTCAACACCTTGGTACCACCACACACCAAGGCCAGGAGAGAGCCTTCTCTTTTATGGTCTTGCTTTTTCCACCTCCTGCAGTTTATATTGCATTCGTTACTGTATCTATAATACATCATATATAATATACAGTATTTCTTCTTGTGTGAGTATGTGTGTATGTGTGTGCGTGTGTGTGTGGGCGTGTGTGTGTGTGTGTGGGGGGGGGGGGGGGGGGGGGGTTAGTGTTGTGATGAAAATATTTTGAATTACAAACCTGTGAGCGCATTTGAATTTGCTCAGCACATCCCTCTGGCAGTGCTCCCATTTGAGCCCATTTCTGAACCACCAAAACCCAGGTTCACCCAGGCTACTTTTGAATAAACTTGATGAACCAATTTACTTATGTTCAACATGTCATTAAACTGAAAGCAAATGATTGTATATTTGTGGTGCTGATGCAGTGAACAACAAAATGTCTACAAAATGTGACAGACTCATGCCCAGCACGGAATTTCAGGAAGTACAGGGAAGCACAATGACAGCAGCAACAGCAACAGAGAAGTTTTATCTGATTGAACGGTATGGCAGAATCTTGTCCGTTATCTTCTCTGTGTAAAATTCCCTTCCAAAATATTTGTAAGCTTCTGTTTGTTAAACAACACAAAGCCTCTGTGGACTTGTGACTGTTCTGAAATTCCTTCACAAATGCGGTCCTCTAATGTGATGTTCAGGTACTTTATCCTTCCATCCAGCAGTCATCCCTACCCAGTGTCAAACACACACCTTTGTCCACAGCAGCTGACTCTGGAGTGCTTACTTGCTGAACATCAGTCATTCATGCTTCACTCGTGTGCTCTGATGACGTGAGTTGCCAATCCTTAAGGGCACTTCAGTGGCAGATATATTCATTCAAAATATTATGGGGAACATAACTAACTGATCTTAACTGATCTTTCATATAACATGAGTTGTCAGATTTCCATGGTAAAATTTTGTCAATCTTGTTCAAAAGAATGAGACAGTAACTGACCAAAGACAACAAACCTATCATAACATACAACTTAACTGAAATAAATTGAGTGTAAAAATTTAGGAGTTGTAGTAGCCTACAGAGATTATCATGGAATTAATATGGTTATCTGTTCCTTAGAGCAATTATTTAGCATCTCCTCACTTTCCAACATTTTGAGCCCATCTTTAGGATACCAGTAAATGTGGAACTTACCTCGTGCACAATCCGACAACAATAAACCATGAAATAAGAGGAACACTATCCATAAAAATTCCATTCCAGTTAATGTCTTGAATATCTGAAAAAGTGCATATAATTAGGGTTTAAAATTATAGACTTTGAAAGACTGTGAAATTGTTTAGGCCTAGGCTACAAGGCTGCTAAAATTACCTCTAAATATTTGTTTGACTATATGAAAACATTGATAACAAATCATTAATGTACAAAATGTTATTAGGCTGTACAGTGTATAACCCTAGGCTATTGGAATAAAGTAAACAAGCACATGTGTTTTCAAAATGAGATCATAAATGCCATGTACAGTAGCCAAATACATAGGCACACCTTTCATAGTAACTGGGTCTTGTAGTTTCTTAATCACCCCAAGATACTCTGAACCCCAAATATTAACCTAGCCTACTCATTACTTTGAATGTAAAATATAATTTAAGCTGCATCCACCCAAGGACATAGCCTACATGAGGACATTTGTGATATCTTACCAGCAATCGAGAATGAACTTTGGAATTAGTCTCCAACTGCGGATTGCAGAGCAACCATGCTTAAATCTTTGCAAAGACGGACCGCTCCAGTGACAATATAGATTGATATATTCCACACTTTAAACCACCACTTGAGTAGAAATACATTAAAAGACTCCTATTACAACGATTCTGTGCAAGTGAGTCGGATTAGCAGGTCCAGTAACACGCGGTCACACACCACCAGTTGACATGGTTTTAGTGACAATCGTGAAGGCCCTCGTAATAGGTCCACTGCTCTTGTAAGGCGATGTGTTCAGTGGCTTGTTCCCCTCTCAAAAGCGTAACCGCACTGCAGCTTGATTCCAAGAACATTTATTACAAATACGCGCATAACAAATTTAACTAACGACACATAGCCTACACAGCTGATGTCCTGTTAAAACCGCAATCGCCAAGGGGCATTCCAGCCTGCCCAAAAGCAAAGTTTTGACCAATCACAGGGAGGCACTACAAAAGTACATTTAACTCTTTCCCTATAGAATAACTTTACAATAATAGGTATAGCCTACTGTTAATAACGTTATTGTTGTTACTGATATTGGTCGTGACAACAGAAGCCCAATTGCTATGAGGATTTCATTCTTCCTTGTTGTAGCCTTAACAAACTAAAATAAAATATTGAATAGACATGGAAGAAAACATTTGCTCTGAGGACTTAAACCCTCACACCAAAGCTTGTTATATTGCCATAAATGTCTCTTCCTGCTTCTTTCTGCAGTCTTTATTCTTTTTAGGTAGCCGGCATTCCCAGCTACTTTTTAGGTTTGCAAAAAGAAGGCTTAGCCATGGCAATATCCTGACCCTACTATAGTCTTACTGGTGCGATTCTGTTGTTTCATCCAAAAGCGTATGGCCTACAATGATTTGTGTAAATTACATCAAAAGAAATGGCAACAAATGAGAAAGTACATTATTATTATTCTATTATTATCATTATAATTATTATTATGTCATGAACAGAATCTGAGTTCTTGGATAAAAGTAATTGATGGTGTTGGCCATTTAGGTTTTCAGGCTGCAGAGAAGGTTGCAGGTCAAACCTTTTTTTCCCCATTGAAGTTGGTTCGGAAGAATTATTATGAATTAGATTAATTTGGCTGAAGTCTGAACAGTGCTTTTCCAACATCTAAGTTTCAAACATTTAAGATCTACACTTCCTTTTATAACATCTATCCCATCTGAACGTACTGTCATCATGAACAAGCTCCTGTAGGGCTGCCGCTCAAAATCAGTAGATTTCCAGTCTGGTAATCATTTCATTCAAATAATCCCCAGATGCATTTATTTTGTAACATACTGGCCTAGATTGTATCTATTGATGTTCTTAATAGTGTACCAGGACTAAAGGTGAATACACTACCTACAGAACAAACTTCAGATCTTATCTGCATGAAACATCAAAGAAAGACTTAAAACCTGAATTGATTCTGTATCTTCTGAATAGATGTGTACACTAAAACCTACAACAGATTGCTCAACATTCTTCCTCGAGATAGAGATGTCCCCACAAAGTGATTAGCCTTTTAAGGAAGGCTACTGATGATGGCCAATCCTTTCATACTTATTTCTCTCTTCCCATTGGCCTGTAGCACCATCTACTGTTAGGCATCTGGGCACCAGCATGTGAAAAAGTCATGATTATAATCCATCTATACATTATACAAATATTATAATGATGACATAATATGTATTGTTTACCTATTTGATTTCACCAACATATAATGTTTCCCCTGGTAATCCACATCCTCTGCCCACATATTTATGGCATTAATGTGTACGTAGCATTCAGACAGGACACAGGTAGTACATTAAATAAATACTCATGAAATGGTGGACAAAGCCTGTCTGAATGGGGCATTTGAGTGATAAGAGCAATTCATTTTTATACATCATATATTGCACTATATGATATCAACAAGTACAGCAATTTAGATAGATTGATAAATACTTTATTTATCCCGAGGGAAATGTAGGCATTCAAATTGTTTATTTATTCAATCAAGGTAAAATGCAGACAAAACACATACATAAACAAAAAAGCATGTACATCCAAATGTAACAAAATGTTACTGCAACAATTAGGGAAAGTAGGGAAAGTATAATTCACATAAAGATCTTTCCAACATTGAGAAAGTAAAAGTCCAAACAAAGTGCACAATATGCACTCAGCCCTTCATCAAGGGTTAAGATACAATGATGTTCTTAATAGTGCACCAGGACTAAACGTGAATACACTATCTACAGAACAGACTTCAACTAACATTTTCAAAGTTACTACATGTGCTCATTATCAAATGTAGATGGGGTGGTACTGTCTGTGTGTGAGCTTTTTTCTACAAGTTGGACAGGTGTGTGCATGGGCAAGGGAGTCACGCAGACACTGACTACAAAACGTATGACCACACAGAGTGGACACCATTACTCTGCCGCTGTGCAAGATCTGTGAATAGAAACAAAACAAACAAAAGTACACAGGGAAGGTCAAACACATTTTTATCCATCAATTCCTGACAATAAACTACAATGCACAGGTAATAGAACAACCCAACCACAGAGGACTATATTATCACATTGCATAAAATTGTTAGTCCACAAGGACTGCTATATTACTACTGGCAATTTGCTGATGCTTAGCTAAAGCCCATATTGAGAACCACTGGACCCCCATATTGAGAACCACTGGACCCCCATATTGAGAACCACTGGTCTAGAGCCTATTGAGACTATTCCTTAACCAGCTTTTATACCACTGCTTGGTTGAATTTCTTATTGTGATGTGGTTAAGAATGTCAATTATTATGACCGCCACACTAGCAAAGCAATTGCAGTGATACTTCTGTTGCCTTTTTGAGCTCAGAAATATCACTATGCAGAGGTACGTTTTTAAGCCTACTTATTTTTCTACAAGCAAACTTTTAACATGACCTTCAAATTTTTTGTGTTGCTATAGGCTTTTCGTGTAAACTGGGCTGTTTATGGTGTTTCACAGCCTTTTGCTTGTGGGTAGGCTAGTTAGTTATTAGACTAATAGAATTAGACACAATCTCCTGATATCAATTTTTGTTGCGCAGCCCAAAGAATTCCCACACTGGAGAGTGAATGTCCTACTGCAGGGCAGAGCAGCAGAGACGGACTGTAGGATACATGCTGTTCTATCCGCTGCATTCTCCATCACGTCACGTCTGGCAAGTTACAATATTAAAGTTTGGCGTTGCTACGACATCAGGTTTGTGTGTGTGACTTTGTAGGGAGCAAGTGAGGAAGAGAGAGAAACCACGAGAGTAACAAGCCCGTTCATTTCAAAATGCCATCGTTTTGCTGCACGATAATATCATGGGTGCGTTATTTCCATGATTCTCATGTTTTAATTATCACGCTTATCATGAAACCGGTATATCGTGACACCCCTATTGTCAACCCATTCCATATCCACTCATTTGAGGTATAGCGCCACCTAGCTAAAAATGAAAAAGCAAAAACGAGGGGTTGTAATCGCAGGTATCTTTGGTTGACATGTTCAAAGCTGCGCGAAATTTGAAGTGTAGGATCATTATGACACTCTTTGAATGCATGCCAAGATTCATATAATTCCGTTCATGGGAGGCCATATCTGCCACACACACACACACACACACGCAGAATATTGTGCAGCCAAAGTCATCCCAGTCGTCTTATTTATATGGGCTTGAGTTTCATGAGTGTTTTCTCTTAGTGGTAGCCTGTAACCTTTTGATCAGATTTTTGATGGTCAGCAAGAAAAGAAGAGATAATATCGGCAAATACTTCGCTCAAATTAACTGTACGAGAGGAAAGAAATGTGAAGGATAGGCATGTGTTTGTGTGTGTGCACACGCATACAGTACATGTGTGTGTGAGAGGGAGAGGAGTTTCCCATTGTAATACGCAGTTTAATATAACATACCCTGTTTTAGACAAGGCTATATTACATTACATTTGGCTGACGCTTTTTTTAGCCAAAGCGACTAACAACATGGTAAACAGTTTACGTTTTAGAGCAATTCTCAACAATTTTACAGTCAGTACAGTCAGAATAAGTGCATCAGTGAGTGCTGTTTTTAACAGTTACGTGTCAGTTTAAGACGGCTGGTGAGTGCTAGGATCAGCAAGACTTGTTGTAAGTGTTGCTATGAGAGGAGATGTTCTCTAAAGAGCTGGGTCTTCAGGAGTTTTTTTGAAAATGGAGAGGGATGTCCCTGCCCTTGTAGGAACTGGCAGTGTGTTCCACCAACGAAGAACAACAGATGAGAAAAGTTTGGATTGGCCTGAGTGTACTGGTGGTAGAGCTAGACGTCGTTCGTCTGAGGAGCGCAGCGGTCTAGAGGTAACATATGTCTGTATGAGGGCATTCAAGTAGGTGGGAGCAGAACCGGAGACTACTTTGTAGGCAAGCGTTAGAGCCTTGAATTTGATGCGGGCCGCCATAGGTAGCCAGTGTAGCTGGATGAGCAGCGGAGTAACATGTGATAACGGGGTAACATGTGATATTGACAGCATACATGAACGTCTTTTAAAACAAGGAAACATTGTCACTGCTACTCCATGATATGGAAGTAACAACGTTACTTCTCATTAAAAATAGCAATTTGTGGGTCGGATCAAGTTCGGGTAAATGTTTAATGCATATTTTCTTGGGTCTGGCGGGGCGAATTGGATCTTCAAAACAGGTTGGGCGGGTGCGGGTCATAAAAACCTCCGACACGTGCATCACTACCAATAACACATCTGTTACCTCTTTCGTTTTAGTTACCCTTTAAACACTTATTGCAAGATATAATTTATGCTGTAAGTAGCTTACTATGTTTCTCGAAATAAATGTAATGATTCAAATCCATGTTGAACTACAGTACGGCCCAAATATCAAATGTTAGCATGACATTTTACAAAACCTGATACTTCAAAGCCATGGCTGTCTTTAGCAGATAAAGATGAAACAGGGATCCTTACCTCAGGATATGTATCAAAGCAAATTGGACAGCTTACTACACCAGGTTTAGACCTGTGAACAAAATATAATTTCAGATCTGTTGCCCTTTAAAACAAATGATGTATGAATGACGGCCCTTTTTTCTTCATTACTCATAGAGCAATAGGATGCAAGCATCCTATTGGCCACATGTTCTGAAAGCAAGAATGTGTGTTTCTTTCTGTTATCTATCATTGTATTAGTGCAAGGAAGAAACATCATTTTGCGTTAAGGGTCCAACAGAATGTTAGTGATGCACTGTGTTTTATTAGGCCTACAATCAACAACCTTTACAGGAACCACATAATAGATTCAAAATGGTAATGCAATATTTCAGATTAAAAAGCCATCTGACCAATAAGAAAAACATTATTACAACTACGAAAATCTATATTGCCTTGAAGCATCATTTGACATGCTTTGGCCAGTGTCTCTATGGAAAATGTAACAATCAATTAAATTAAACAGTTAAATACAAAAGACCTGCAGTTTAAATACATGAATTTTGCACTACTGCATCTGCCTTTTGGCCATTCCTGATATATTACCCATCAACCCATCCATCTGGCATGCTACTGTACCTGGTGCTGGTGTTCCTATGGGGAGAGGACAACACTCTGGGCCTGAGGGCACATGGGGAATCATCTGTATCGCTATGGTTATGTGGACCTGACAAATGAGCAGAGAATCAGATTAACATTAATAATTCATTTATGATTATTAAGTGACAATTAGTATGAATCACTATGACACACAACTGCATGTTGCCGGACAGTATGCTTAATGAGCCAAATGACAAACCTAATCAATGAATGAAATGAAAACCTAAACAATAAAACAAATTCAAAGGGCAGCAAATTGTGAGGTTACATGACGCAATGATGTAGTAACAATTAATAGGTTGTACATTACCTTCATCTACCAACTGCCTCAGATGGTGTTACAAAATATAAAAGAGCAAAAGAGAACCATGTTAGACAGTGTCCACTAAACCTTAAGGCCCTGTGTCCATGTAAAGGTTTTTTTCCTGGCAGAAAGGTGCTACAACCCAGCATGCAATCAAAAATGTAAATTGCAGAGTGTAGGTAGACACATACTTTTTGGTTACAACAGCATTTTTGACTGTACAGTGTCTTTCTCTGAAACTTCTAAAAAACCCATGACAAAAAAGCAAAACAAATGACATTTCGGCTATCTATGGAGTTTGGTCCATCATTATTCCAGTTATGATAGACTTCCAGTAGCCCATTGTGGCGTTTTCAGAGCCTTTCTAAAAGTTCCAAGAGTTGAGATATTTTCAACTAAAAGGCGCTCGGAGAGGCAACACAAAAAGGAGCAGAAAACCCATTAAAGACACTTAGCTAGGCAGGCGCATATGCTCTCCCCTCATTGGGAACAATTGAAAAAAGATACAAACAGAAAAAAGTGGTAAGAACACTAAGAGATTAAAATATGGGTTGCACATGACAGTATAATTCCCCAAACTCACCACAACTGAATCATTGTTTGTCAAGTCAACCACAGATGTTTCTGTTACTTCACTTGTAAGATCCACGACATCTTCGCCTGCACAAAAGTATAATTTTCCACTGTAATCATTTCCATCAACCTCCTAATACAGACACTAACAGGAACAGTCTATGGGACCTTTCATGACAGTACAGAAGAAAAAGTTGTAACTTTCTCCTCTCTTGAAGACACTGAAGCTAAACACACCTTTACAATGGACAATAGCCAAATGAAACACCTTACTCACTGTCAGTTCTGTCACTATCAATAATGTCAATTGTCTCTGTATGTTCCAGTGACGTCATGATGGTAATGTTGTTTCTCCTTTCCTTCTATCGTCTGTGTTTTTGTTATCTGTCGGAAAATAAGAGAAGCACACGCACGCACGCGTACACGCACACACACACAATTATTCAGTGCTAGGGTTAGGGTTCTTTAGAATTCTACTTCTGTCATGTTTGTAGGCTTGCCTGACATCTCTGCTTGTATTTGCCATCACCACAGCAGCACTGGTTGAAACCACTGGTTCATAGCTGGATAGCTAATAATTAAGTTTATCACAGAGTGTTTAGTTTCTGTATGTTTTTTCTAAGTTTACGACTTTAAATGTAACCGATGTTTTCTCCTCTGGGTCTTGGGAAATACGTTTCACAATCCATTGGGACTGAATAAGCAAACAATCAGTGTTAATGATCTAGTAGCAATGTTAGCATTTGCATGATGTTATCCACTTGCACTAGTACAAGTACTTGGCAAGTTGTAACGTTATAGCGTGCTAATGTCAACAACCAGGCATAATGGGCTACATTACATATTTCAGGCCACCAGATGGCGGCATTTTATTGCACTTCGGGCATTTTTTATAATGTAATAGTAAGCAGTAAAATGGCGTCATCTGGTGGCCGTGCAGCGCAATAGCGCCATGAAATATTTAATGTAACAGGAAATTACGGTAGAAATCTTGTTTTTTTTAACTAATTATTCGTATAATCCATCTGATATATTGTGTTTTTCTTTTTAAACCTCGTTCCTTTATAAATTCTGATGTAATATGAAGGTATGTCTTTGAATGTAATAATAACTCTAACAAGTAAGCATAACGGCCGCCGAGGTGACCGCCGTCATGCTATCCAGCAAAAGATTCTTTGGGCGCCGCTATTTATGGATTTCCGGCTCCCATTGACTTACATTGAACACATGTAAACAAAACGTCAATTATGTGCTCAAACTAACGCCGCTGACTTATGACAACAACCATTCCACTTTGATACGAAACTACATAATTGTACAACATTTATACAACAAAAATCACAGAATTTGGATCAAGTAATGTGGAGAAATCTTATGCAGAGTGTCAACCCCTAACAATGTGCCCATTGCCCAAATTTATGGTCGACTAATGTCGAATGTCAGAGTAATGACATTGAAAAAGGTACCTTCATGATACACTTTAATTTATAAAGTTACAAAGTATAAAAAGAAAAACACAATTTATCAGATGGATTACCCAAATAACATTTATTCGAGGGCACATCTATTCCCAGAACTATAATGGGTGTTAAATATTCCACAACCACTAGATGGCAGCATGACACAGCACATAAAGTACACATACGTTTCGCTGCGACCTGAAGGATGGCGTGGTTGAATATCCACTTCTCCTGCACTTCGGGTCTAATAGCGAGTGAATTGTATGACCACCAGATGACGCCATTTCACTGCACCTCGGGCCTAATAGCTGCTGTAACTTCGTTTAAAGGGGTGGTTCAGGATTTTGGACATAGGACCTCATTTCCAAGTAAGCAAGTGTGATACCTCGAGTGTCCTTTGCAGTAGGTAAGACTGTTTTTAGTGGCAGGCTAGCACATACCGTTGACTTGCGCTAGTCTAGCACCTGCGAACTCTGCAATTAGAACGACTGGATGAAACGTGTTGAAAACGGTCTCCACTGATAAATATCACACTTGCTTACTTGGAAATGAGGTCCTATGTCCAAAATCCTGAACCACCCCTTTAAGTAATAAGCCTCGAGGAGCCGACGGTTACACTTGTTTTAGGGGCGTTGTTAGCCACGCTGCGCAAGCCGGGTAGGCTACAGAAGAAGCCAATAGGCTACAGTCGCGTGTGTTTGTGGTGATTTATTCCATGTATTAACAAAATAATAATGTAATGTAGCCTACATAGATAAAGATAAAAAAAAACGAAATAATTACACCAAAAAAGTAAAGAAGCTTTATCATTGATATATAAGCTTACTGAAAATCAAATATAGGCCTAGCCTACAATTGTGCTCCACAGACAATATGTCCTACAGATAATAACAACAGTAAGAACATAGGCTAATCATGACGACACAGGGGCTTAAGTCTCATGTTGGCCTATGACTACTAGGCTACCAAGCACGTCTGGGTCTGCGACAGTGAAATAGCTCCAATATTAATTGTGGCGCCAATGAATATATGCTAACATGAATCTCATCAGTCACCTATAGATAAGGGTTAGGCTATAACATATGTAGGCTATAATGTAAAAATAGGGTCATATCATATAATGTTGACTTATTAAGATGGGGGAGAGAGCTGAACATATTACACTGAACTAATTGTTCATTGTTGAAAATCAATCAAAAGTTTGTAGTTGATCCAGATGTCATTGGTCGCAAGGACTGTTAATGGGTGTATCCACAATTGGGACCTTGTTACAAGTTGGTCTTTCAGCTGCTAATGCAATCAGTGGCCATCAGAAAACATGTTAGACAACTGAGGAATGAGATGCCACACATAAAATGTACAGTCAAAGAGAATGCACAAACATCAATGGGAATCCACCAAACACAGCAGGGAACCATGTTATTGTCAATCAGCACTCTGCCACACTAAATCAGACCCTGCTTATGTTTGTGCAGAGCAGAACAGATATTTGTAGATATGATGCAGGACCTGTTAAGAGAGATTGGCAACTCAGTCTCCCTCATACTAGTCCCTACGGTGAACGATGTAATAGCATAGTGCTGCTGCTTCTGATGTGCAAGACAAGACGGGGTATATATTCATAATGTGACAGGCAGCATGTATTTATCATTATGTTACAACCTCTGAACAACTACTATTGATGTTAGAAGAACAAAACAATACATCTTCAAATGTTCATTGCTTATTACATGTGTTATAAAAACAAAATCCTTGTCTGCTTTCTGTGTTTTTGCATGCACCTGTCAACAGGGGTGTAAAGACATATTTGTTCACCATGCACTTAGGCTGTTCTGAGTCATTGTTTGTATGTTATAGTATTTGTTGATTTGCATTTATTGCCCATTGATATTGCATTCACATTATTGTTTATTAATGGTATTCTCCTTATTAATGTAGTGTCACCAACATTTAAAATAATATCAACTGACATTGTTATTCATAGCCATATTTATTCTGCTCTTATAAAGGTAATACAGTGCACATATTTATATTTCATTTATACTACTCTAAACCACCTTCTGAAAATCAACTGTATAGTGTTTCACTGCACCATATTTCTTGACCTGTCTCACCACCTGCCTATAGGCTGCTTACACCACCTTACTTACAACACTTTGAAGAGCCAAAAACAAAGCTCAGCACACCTGTTCAACAAGTTTTTATTGTCCACTACTGGGGAAATACATTGGCAACACTTTATTTTAATGTGTCGCTGGTACAGTGTACCTACCTAATTAGGTACAGTGGTACAACCTGTGTAACAACATGTACTATCAGGTACTGTACTATCATTGTACTTGCATTATGTATTTGTGGGTACCTACATAGGCTATAGTTGTTACATTGTAATACTGAGTGCTTTTACAAAACGTTGCCAATTTGCCTACATTTTCATCAGAGGCAAAGAGCTGACCTGAGACCTGCTGGATGGGGTAAATCTGGTCATGAAAGATTTGATATACAAATCATTCTTAGCTCCAGTCAAGGCCTCATTGTCTTCAGTGTACATGTAACAGCTGTGCTGCTACAACCTTGTTACTCGTTGATACAGTGGAATAAACCTATTAAGTGCACCAATTAATTACTTACATGTACATATGACATGTTGTGTCTTCGATGTCTTGGAACAGGTCTACTAATTCACATGTACTGTGTGGTGTAACAGCAGACATGTTTCAACACATCAATTACAGGATGCATGACATCATTGACAGGATATAATATGTACATGTAAGTACTTAACTGGTACACTTTATTTGAATGGGTTTATTCCACTGTATCAAAAGAGTAATAAATAACACAGTTGATACATGTACTACAGTATGTAGGGTAATGGCAGACATGTTCCAAGACACCAATTACACAACATGTAATGTAATATGTAATTGTAAGTGGGCAATTCCACAGAAAATTGACTTTTTGTCACATCCATAACGCCAGTGAAATGCCTTGGCATTTGTATGATGTGAATGTTACTATTCATTTTTTGTGCATTTTTTCTCATGTACATTCTTCAGCCAAAAATAGCAATTGCTCAAATTTCATGTAATCATTCACATCATACCATACCATCACATTTTATTGGCGTTATGGATGTTAGAAAAAACGTAATTTTCCATGGAATTGACCAAGTACTTAGTACCTATGCCACTGTATCAAAGAGCAATAAGTTGATGTAGCGAATTAGTAGACCTGTTCCAAGACATCGAAGACACAACATACATGTCATATGTACATGTAAGTAATTAACTGGTACACTTAATAGGTTTATTCCACTGTATCAAAGAGTAACAAGGTTGTAGCAGCACAGCTGTTACAAGGATACAAGGAAGTTTATTGTCACATGCATATAGTTACTGGAAGTAAGAAATGCAGTGAAATTATGTCTGGTGACAGCCTATTTGTGCATTTATATAAATGTAGCGTGACAAGTGTGCTTACATACAGCAAAAACTCTTCTGTATTGCCCTCTCTCTCTCTGTATATATATATATATATATATATATATATATATATATATATATATATATATATATATATATATATATATATATATATATATATGTATGTATGTAATGTGTGTGTGTGTGTATGTATGTATGTATGTATGTATGTATGTATGTGTATATATATATATATATATATATATATATATATATATACACATACATACATATATACCAGTGTTTCCCCTACAGTGTATTTAACAGCGGCGCAGCGCCGCCGCTGGATTTTCAGCGCCGCTGCAACATAATATCACGAGATCCACTTAACACACTGTAAAAGCACAACGGCCAACGTCATCTCGAAATTGTTTTCTGAAAGTCTTGAGTAAGTTAAGTGCATCAAATCCGCACTTAGCCTCTCATTATTCAGGACATATGCGGCATGATGTGTCAGGTGATTACAAGCCCAAAGACAAGTCTGCAGCCCATATGGCTAGCCTACATTCTGAACACGGTTACATTGTTTAGCTATCCGACTGATGGGGTCTTGCTCCGCCACAGTGTAGCCTATGGTGTCATCGTTCACTTGTAGGTTACACAATAAATAGCCTACTTATAGGCCTGGTGACAATAAAAAATTATATTAGTTATATTTCATCACGAAGCTGTTTGTATGCCGTGAATTCGCTTGTAGCCTATGCCATATGTTAAGCTTGAGCAATTCCTCTGATCCAAAGCCTGCTTTGACACATTGACACTAATGTGAAACATGCATCCTCCTCTCCTAGCCTACATCAAATAAAAGAAACCAATTCATGATTACCGAAATGAATTTAACATGGGGGGAAAAAAGTTTGTTGCGATTTAGCCTACTGTTGTGATGCGGTTCTTTCTGCTGATTGGATTTACGTCCGGTGTCGTCAACTCTGAGAACTCTTGCTCCGGTTGACAATTTTATCCAGAGAGCTGATTTCCCAAAGATGAGCCTCCATCAACATTCAACGACAAATTATTAAAACGTAAGTAATGCAATAGAGTAAACCAATGTGCTACAAGGTGTATGGTCTTAACGTTAATTGTAGCCTAGACTTGTAACGTTAGCGTAGGGCTACATGTAATGTTTGCATGGGAAAGCTAGGCGAACACAGTCTAGGCCTGTTTAAACTTTCTGATAGTTAAAGGAAATATGAGCATATGTTGGCATATACGTATAGCCTAAATTCTGTCCACTTAGCTATAATAGGCTATCACAAACAGACCTTTTCTACGTTTGCGGCATTAGACATAGGAGCCTACATTCTCTTATCAGAAAGACGTGTTCTCATAACTTCAGCGTTCTCTTGACGGTGAGACGAACGGTCGCACTTCAATCAAGTAGCCTAGGTCCTTTTCGAGTTAATTGTGAGTGAGTTGTATGGTAACTGTGGGAGTGATGTAGAAGAAAAGTGAGTATTTACTTTTTTATACGTGGGTTTGTTGTTTTGGGACTGAGAAATAGACTACAAGGAGAGCATCTGGCTACGTGCATGCGTGTCAGCATTAATGGCCCCCAACAATTCAATTCAATTACCAAAGAGCCTTAGAGATGTTCTTTGAAAAGCCCAGAAAAATTAAGTGCTCGCAGATTGGGTGTGGCCTTTGCCATTAAGACAAATTTAAATAAATTGTAAATAATCTTTTTCTGGGTTGTGCCATTTCATTTTTCTTCTATCATTTTTAACCAATAATGTAAAAGAAAGCTGAAAATGTCCACAAAAGAAACACGAAGGTATGATATATATATAAAAAAAAATAAGTAATAGCACCGCTGCTGGAAAAAATTCTAGGGGAAACACTGTATACACATACATACATACACACATTACATACATACATACACATATAAATGCGTGACAAGTGTGTTTACATGCAGCACTAACTGTTTACAAGCAATAACTTCAGTTCAGTGAAAGCGACGACCTGTTCCTGTTCTGTATTGCTCTCTCTCTCTCTGTATATATATATGCACACACACACACACGACATAAATACACATATAAATGTAGCGTGACAAGTGTGTTTACATACAGCAAAAACTTCTGTATTGCTCTCTCTCTCTCTGTATATATGTATGTATGTGTATGTATGTATGTGTATGTGTATATATATATATATATATATATATATATATATATATATATATATATATATATATATATGCACACACATTACATACATACATATATAAATGTAGCGTGACAAGTGTGTGTTTACATGCAGCACTAACTTCAGTTCAGATCGACAACCTGTTCTGTATTGCTCTCTCTCTCTCTGTATGTATGTATGTATATGTATATATATATATATATATATATATATATATATATATATATATATATATATATATATATGCACACACACATACAGTATATCCATGCATATATACATATGTATTGTATGTAGATAGATAGATAGATACTTTATTGATCCCCAGGGGAAATTCAAGGTCTCAGCAGCAGCATACATACAACACAAACACATTCTTTAACAGCAGAAAGAGTAGGCTGCCACACCTGACGACGCCAGAATTTAGGCTATTAAATGTAGTATTGCATTACTAGATAGATAGATAGATAGATACTTTATTGATCCCCAGGGGAAATTCAAGACCTAATTTGGTTTGTTCTATTGACATGGAATGAATGAACAGGCACACGTGACTATGGAGTAGGTCTACTTCACAGATTTTCAGATGGTGCGTTGTGGCTGACAACATCCCTAAAATCTCGAGTGTCTAGGTTCCTGGTTGCTATAGTGCAATGATGTCATCTGCTGGCCGTGCCGCGCAATAGCGCCACAACATATGTAATTTCACTGGACATTACGGTAAAAATCTTGTTTTTCCTTACTAATATTCGTGTCATCCAGCTAACATATTGCTTAATTCTTTTGACATTTCGTTCCTTTATAAATTGTAATGTAATATAAAGGTACGTTTTTGAATGTCATTACTCTGACATGTGAGGGATAACGGCCACCGACGTGACCTGTTATACTTGACTCATGGACAAGGGGAAATGCCATTAACTCGGCGTCACGCAGCGGCAATTTTCTTAATATCGATATTTCTCCACATTACTTGATCCAAATTCTGTAATTTTTGCTGGATAAATGTTGTACAAAAATGTAGTTTCGTATCAAAGTGGAATGGTTGTTGTCATAAGTCAGCGGCGTTAGTTTGAGCACATAATTGAGATTTTGTTTACATGTGTTCAATGTAAGTCAATGGGCGCCGGTATTCGGCCAATGGCGGCGCCCAAAGAATCTTTTGCCGGATAGCGAGACAGCGGTGCCGAGGTGACCTGTTATACGGGACTCATGGACACTCGGCAATTTTCTTCCTCCCGATATTTCTCCACATTGCTTGATCCAAATTCTGTTGTTTTTGCTGTATATATGTTGTACGAAAATGTAGTTTGTTACCAAAGTGAAATGGTTGCTGGAATAAGTTATCGGCGTTAGTTTGAGCACATTGACGTTTTGTTTACATGTGTTGAATGGAAGTCAATGTGCGCCGAAAATCGGTAAATAGCGGTGACCAAAGATTATTTTCTCCGGATAGCGAGACGGCGGTACCTTCTTTTGGGAAAGATTCTTGAAAGATTGGAGTCTTTTGAGTAAAGCTTTAGTTAAAAGAGGGCATTCGTTAAAAGACTACAATCTTTCAATAATCTTTCCCAAATCTTGTCAAAGTTGTTTGGTGTAAGATGGCCATCAGCTAACGTTAGGATAACTAACTTAGCTGCTAGATACCTTAAAAACACAGCCTCCCAAGGACCTATCAGAAAGCTACTAAGCTCATCACGTCTGTCAGACCCTTACCTCCTTTTCCCTTCAGTGGTTTCCAGTTTTCAGCACAACTATCTGTCAAATTCATACGAAAATGCCAATCGACATAGAAATACTGCCATTTCTGGCTGTCTTCTTCTGCTAGTTTTACTGGCAATTTGCAATCTTACTTGCATTATCGCCATCTACTGGACTGAGGTGTGAATATCGTTGGGAATGGGATATCAGAGGGTCGACTCGTTCGACACAGACTCTGGCCTCTTCTCATTTGTCTTTTTGTCCATCCATCCTCCCTTCCTCCCTCCTGTCCTAATCCCTCCTTCTAATTCATTTTGTGAAGGAAATGAGGAAGGAACAATAGGAGGATGGAAGAATGAAGGAGAGACCGATATGAGAGATGAGATGTCCTGCTCACTCACGCATCACTTTTAGAGGTAAACTATGCAGTATTGGCAATTTCCTTACTGTTTTCTCGGTTTTTGCTTCTTTTTCGCTGGCTCTGTCATGACGAATGTCTGAGAAACAACCATCGCTACCTTTTTCTAGCCGGTGCCTGGCGTGTATGTGTATTTGAATGCAGTAAAGCAATTCGTTACACTCGGTATACTTCCTGACACTGCAAGGGTGGTTTTTCCGATCACAGGCGCTAGGGGGAAGTGACACGGCCACCATTCAACCCGAAAAAAGTCATATAACCATTCCAATGACTCTGAAGCTGTTAAATGAAGGTAAATTAAGCTAAAAAACTTGCATATTAAGCTAAAAAAACCTGCATAGTGTGCCTTTAAGGGACGTCAGTTACTGATGATGCGGCACATCACCTCTTAGGCTAGAATAAACAGACACGCAAATTGCAGAGAATATGAGCTTGCCAAAGCCTTAAAATATGAATATGGACTCTTCCCACTTATTGACCTTGATAATGAGGTAATGTTTGATAGTTCTCGAGGCATGAATACTTACTATACAATGCATGAACAAAACAGGCATGAACTTTTTTTTTTTTTTTAGTTTGCATGGTAGTTCATGATAATTCCAGCATATAACAGTCTTTTTTATCTACTAGTTTATTGACGCAAATAAATCCCTACGAACTTGTTTGAAACCGAAAGTTGACGTGGGAGAGAACTTTTTACCTTGGCAGCTTGGACCAATGATTGCACAATTCGGACTGAAAACGCTTCTGCGTAGGATACTCTTGTGTATTGGGCCTTCAACCTCTCCCCTCGGTCTTGCCTCCTCTGGTTGCAATTAGATGAATGAGATGTCCTCGATGATATTGGGCTTTGAGCGATTTCCAGGGCACGAGCTGGAAGACCAAGGACCGAGAGAGGCCGTATGCAAATAGAGATTTGAGAAGAGGCCCGTGACCATCCCGCCTCTCTGAGAGAGCTTAGTTTCCGGAAGTAAGTTTCCCATTAATTTCTCCAATCTACGTCTGGAACAAACCCAAACCTTTGGTCCCCCCTTTCCAGGACAGTCTGGACGACGTGGCGAAGACCTGGGGTAAGCTGTTCTCTAACAGAGTGGTCATCGCCAGTTTCGGCTCACTAACAGAGATGGAGGGCACAGCTGAGAGAGGATTGCTGGACTGTCCCAGGGCCGAACAGTCGCTGGCGTCTTACCTAGCTCCGGATGCTATATGGGCTTGACAGCTTCCTCCCAGCTGCCACATAAGCAGCCTAAAGCCTATGGTACGGTCCCGCGTCTGCGTCCCGCGCACGCGGCACTGGTGAGCGCGTGACGAGAATTGCGTAATTTTTACAGCATGCGTCGCGTCTTTGAGTCGACCGAAATTTAAGACCGTGCGTCAAAGTGACGCGTAGACTGCGCATGTGTGAAACGGAACTGCTGTAAACACTTCCCTCCAGTAGGTGGACCACATAGAAGAACAACACTTAAACCTAAAAACAAACCTAGACAGAAGAAGACTTGTTTGGTTACCATAACGACGATGGAACAGAGCGCCTGTCCTCAGCTTGCCTGGCTTTGAGTTACGTGAGACACCACGACATGGAGTCAACTTCGACCGATGTAAAGCCACAATTCACAGATACATTCTTTAACATTATATTTAACGGTCACTTTACCATCTATGGTGTAGAACCCAAAGTATTTCAAGACACCACATTTTAGATGAGTTGGGGACGTAATTATCTGTCTGCTGGCCGTTCTGTGCGTTACCTTTGATTGTCGAAACAGGGTGGCTGCATGGGCTCATTGTGGCTACTGGCTATTATATTGGCTTGATTTGGTCATGAGCCCTGGATCATATAGCACTGAATGAGATGGCAAACAATAAAATAAAACTAATCATAGACTGTAGAAATGCGCTACACAGCACTAAAAACCGAATAGTTTATTTATAGTTCGACTACGGATATTTCACGGATATTGTACGGATATAAAAAGTGAAAGCCCTACTCCTTGCATAGAGAGCTGACATGACTTCGGATTAAATGCATCTTTTAAAAATGAGCGTATGCTGAAATCAAATCGCGAAACCCAGAGCCATATAAAGGTATCTATCAAAGATTCTAGAACAGAGCTTTAGAATCTTTGGTATCTATCTACAACGCTCAGGCGAAACCCAGTAACACTTGCTGATCGAGATGCATTCTCGCCTGTTCCGTATAATGCGTTATCAATAGTGATTATAATAATAAAGGGAATGTAGCCTACCTATCCCAGGTGCAATCATTATCACCTAGCCTACTCCTGAACAATGCTGAACTCAAATCTCGAAACTCGCCTGTCAACACCAGATAATGCGTTATCATAATAATAATTGAAGAGGCTACCTCTCGCTCTAAATACACCCATTATCACAGTGAGACATTATACATTATGAACACAAATAGTTACTTCAAAACTTTTATTGACACGTCATATTTACAGGTTTTTGGTTCATACTTTTTGGTATGAGGCAGGTGTGAAGACTCAATACAAATTTAATTGAGGACATCTGTACGCACAACTCTTTCTTACCATGACACTGCTGTGTTTAGAAAAATGTCTTTACTTTGTATCGCACCAATATTGCTGCCCTCGCAGCACCGAGTCACTTAGCTATAGGCTAAGCTATAGCTATAGGCTAAGTAGCCTAATATGCAAGTAGGCTAAGCTAGTCTCTCAGCTATACCAACAGGTGTGTTCTGGTGGATGATAAATGGAGCGATGCGATGGGCCAGCTTATCAAACTTCCCAGCAGACAGGCGAACGTACTCGTGGTGCTTTTTCCTTCATCAGCTCTTCCTTCGTTCAGTGCTCGCACATCCCAAGTTCTTCTTTTCTTCAGGCGTTTCAGGCTTCTTTGGTGGTTGTGTCCTACTTTCACTTGACGTACCGCCCCCAGTTGGTGGGGCAGAGTATCAGAGTTAATCCGTAGTGCGCAGGCGCTAACCTTAACGATTTAACACGCATTCAGGACAGCAGAAATTGGAGTATGCTTCACGTCCACGGCAAAAATGACGCACGTCTTGGACACGCGCAAATGTGACGCAGGACCATGCCAGAGCCTTAAGTTCACCTCCCAGTTACTGCAGAAGAACTATAAAGTACTTGGACAGGCTGCCCATGCTCAGTCAGAACACTGTGTCGTTGCTCCTCGCCTATGTGGCTGAGCTACAGGCTGAGGTTGGTACTGCCATTGACAAGGGCAAACCAGTGAAGGACTTGTGGGCTGAGATCCGCTGAGATTTCGTCATGAGATCCACCCGCTGCTCCAACCAGGCTATCGGGAGGGCCATGGGTTTGACTGTGGTAGCCCAGAGACATCTTAGGCTCAATCTGTCTAAGATCCCGGATAAGGATAGACATGCATAGGCATGCTTTCCTGGATGCCCCGTTGGACCCGAGCGGTCTGTTTGGTTCTGCAGTCCAGGAATGCAGACTCACTGTGAGTCAAAGAAAAAGAAGAACGAGGCCTTCAGCTACCTCCTCCCTCGTAAACTCGCTCTGTCGGCTACAACTTTGGCTGCTGCACAACGCTTTCACTCACCACGTCCAGCAAGGCACGCACACCAGTGGCTGGCCAAACGTGTCCCAACAGCGACAGCTTGCCTCAGCCACAGCCACCCCCCTGCTGCGGTGCAGGGCGCTTGGGCACATCTTCCAACGTTTCAGCTGACACTGGACGACCACCATGCCGTAGCCCAATGGCGAAAAAGAAAAAAACGGCATAGCGGGAGTGCAAGCCCTGCACATGCCTGCGAGGTATCAGGCCGGCTATCTCACGCCTTGCCCGACACTTACGCATAACCTCCCCACGCATAGCTCTGGGGAAGTTCACCAGTACTGTTTGTCCCACAAGCACATGCGTATGTGACCAAAATAAAGGCTTTGTGCCAACCACGTGTCCCCTCACTCAGGTTATCTAAGTCCCACGGTTCCTCTTTTGGGTCTAGATTGAACACACACTTGTTTCCCCATAAACACGAAACCTTTGTCTGTGGTAGAAATAAAACCAGTGCACCCACATGGTTGTTCTGTGATAAGCCTCTGGTGTCACACCTTTCTCGACCACTAAAGGGGAGTATGAGGGGAGGGCAAATTAATTCGAGCCCATTCAATCTACTTCAGCCAATACCCGCAGAATTTCTCCCGGTCTGGCACCTGCATGTGAGGTGTCCCTGGGTTCTGTCTATGATAGAACAGGGCTACAAAACACAGTTTGCTCAACGGCCCCCAAGTTTCCGGGGACTACTACAGTCAGTGGTCAAGTCAAAAAAAGTGCTGAGAAAAGAGATAGAATCCCTTCTCGAGCAGAACGCAGTGCAAACAATCTCTCAAAACAAGGTGCATTCAGGGTTTTGCAGCAGGTACAGTACTTTGTTGTCCCCAAAAAAGTCGGAGGCTTACATCCCATTTTGGACCTAGTGGCAGTTATCCATAAAAGCAAAAAGAGAAAAGGTTATATCTCAGCTTCCTTTAGTCTTAAATTGTTGTATAATGTATTTTCTCTACTTTGTTTGATACAAGCACAATGTAGTACAGCAAAGTCCAGCTCAGTGGCACTTACAAGTTGCCCATACAGGCAACCACACAGCCACAGTTGAGGAGGAGTGAACATCCGTTGCTGGCATCTTCCAGATCTGTCCAATATGACACCCAGACTTTGGTTCTGTCATTCCATTCCCAACCCCACTCACTGGGGTCTGGAATCTCTGGAGTTTTGGAGAGGGACTAACCTGACTCCGCCAGATGGATTAACCTGACTCTGCCAGATGGATTGCTTCGCATTTGCTCCGCATATCCATCTGGGAACTTTCCGTTGGAGAATGTTTGGAAAAGGGGCGAAAATACTGGTTAGCTGATTGGATAAAGCATCTGTCTATCACCACCTACATGCAGCTTTTGTCTGGAAGCAGTTTTTCATGCCTTATTCCAGCGTGGAAAGCGTGCCCTGCACACTGCAGCTTTTGTCTGGAAGCAATCCCTCTCCAAAACTCCAGAGATTCCAGACCCCAGTGAGTGGGGTTGAGAATGGAATGACAGAACCAAAGTCTGGGTGCCATATTGGACAGATCTGGAAGATGCCAGCAAGGGATGCTCACTCCTCCTCAACTGTGGCTGTGTGGTTGCCTGTAAGGCCACCGAGCTGGACTTTGCTGTACCACATTGTGCAAGTGTGAGGGAGGCTGTACTAATAATGATGAAGACTGAAACCAAAAATCTTTGAATAAATACATGATGTTTAAGCAGAGTCCTTTTAGGAAAGTCCCTCCACTCGGCGGCCATATTGCAACGCTTTTTGGGCACTCATCAGGCATCCATTTCGGCAGAAATGTGCGTGCGCAAGGCTTTACGACACCAATCTTGCTCCACCGGTGAGATCACAACACATGATTGGCACGATGTCTTCACAACACACCACATTATTGGCTCAATGTATTCACAACACAGCACATGATTGGCTCAATGTATTTACATGTCAACATTTTGCCGCGGAAGGGGTGTGATTTGCGTAGACAACTGCCATATTGCCATTTCAAACTAAGCTCATGCATTTCTAAGGAGGATTTTTTGAGTGCTGTGTCTCCTAATTAGAAAGTCTATGGTTTAAGTATGAATTGTTTATTTTGTGTTATTTGACTAAAATATAATATTGATAACCTGGCAATAGCCAGATGAATTTCGCTCCGCCTAGCTCCACTCATCCATCTGGAACCAATCCATTGAAGTGTTGCTTCAGAAGGCTGGGCCTAATCAAAAAATGCTTGCATATGATTGAATAAGCCACTTGTCCGTCATCTATTGACGTGCTACTTCAACCACTCACATCGAAGCCAACCCGTGACGCTAATAACAGACTCACAGTCGCTTCTACGCTATGTCACATCTATGAAACTCCCGCCCTGCGTCCTGATTGGCTAAACCATAAAGTTGGTTGGAGAAATCACTCTCAATGGAAGAGGTCCCAGATGGATGTGAGTGAAGCTAGGCGGAGCTAAGCGGAACAACATTCATCTGGCTAGGGTCAGGTTATAATATTGATCCTTAACATGGTGAAAAGCCTAATATACTGTAACTTTTCACTGTGGCATAGTTCTGAATTTGTGTTTATTTAAGGCCTCAACAATGGTCCTTTTGGTCACAACATGTGATTTTTGACACTATAGTGATAATGACCTGTCCAATCAACAAAGAAAAGCATACCTTGGAGGTAAAATATGGGTCTAGGGACCTGAGTAATATTTCAATGTGACTTTTTCAGAGATATTGACAGTTTATGAGATAAATATGACTATGATACTAGATTTAAATGGACTTAAAATAAGAAGAACATATCAACATTGGATTCCTTGTATCAAACAAAGTAGAGAAAATACATTATACAACAATTTAAGACTAAAGGAAGCTGAGATATAACCTTTTCTCTTTTCGGCGGGGGCCATTTTGGATTTTATGGATAACTGCCACTAGGGGGGCCACCCCAACTTGTATCCATGGATTTTTTAAAACCTTAGGCCTATACCTAACACCCTGCCAAAAATCAAAAACTTATCCAGAAGTGCCCAATCTTCATGATTTTTCACATATTCCTTCCCAGCTATATAGGGTGTGTTCGAAACGGGTAAAGTTGCTGCCTTTTAAGATATCTAACTGGGGAGCAAGGCAGCAAGTGCGGTTCAAAACTGAAAAAAAAAATTCTGCTGCCTTTTAAGATATCTTAGAATTCCCAAATAACGGTCATTTTTGGAGGCAGCATCGATGCACACTTCATGCTCCCTCCTACCCATAATCCCTTGCGGCAACGTCTGAAACAGCTGTGAAAGGTAAACAAACATGGCGGATGACATCGTTTAAAATGTCATTTGTGTGACCTTATTTTGCTTAGATTTGTAGATTAGAGATGAGAAATAAACAATTTACTATCTGATTATGCCATTGTTGTAACCATTAATAGTGTCTGGTCTGATATATCTGCCGGCTGTAAAACTAATTTATACCGTTAGCCTGCTAGCTTACATAAGCTAATTTAGTTTAACGTCAGGCCTTTGCTAACGTCATACCGTAGTGTTAACCAAAGATTCTACACTCATTTTTAAAATATGCATTTAATCCAAAGTCATGTCTAGTGAGACAGCTCTCTATGTAGGGAGGGAGGCAGTAGGCAGCTGTCTACCGTTTCGAACACACCCATACACTTTCAAAATGCTGATGCACAAACAGCTCCTGGCGTCAATGAGACAGGGGGATTGGTTCACGAAGCTAGATCTGAAGCGCGCTTATTTTCATGTGGGAGTCTACAAACCTCACAGAAAACCACACAATCCCTGCATTTTTATTTTGAAGGCAGAGCCCTGGAGTTCCAGGTTATAATATTTAGCTAGCCACTGCGCCCTGTCTTTTCACAAAGGTGATGCAATCCATTATAACCCCCCTCAGGGAACAGGGTCTAAGGATTTATGGGTACATAGACGACATACACACAGAGCTGTTCCTCAAACATCTAGAGTCTCTGGGCTTACTCATAAACTACCAGAAAAGCGTGCTTATCCCAGCCCAGACAATAAGCTTTCTGGGCCTCACCCTAGACTCTGTCTAGTTCAGGGCCACGGTCACGCCTCAGCGAGCACAAATGCCTCTCCTCCAATTCCAGCTGGGGAGGAGAGTGAAATTTCGCACTTGCCTTCGCCTTCTAGGCTTGATGGCATCGATGATAGCAGTAGTGCCACTGGGCCAACTGTTTATGAGAGACACGCAGAGATGGGTGTTCTCACTGGGTCTGTGCGCAGAGATGGGTGTACACAGGGACAAAATGATACCAGTCTCCGCATCATGTATGCAAGCACTGAGAATGTGGCAGGACCACGCGCTGCTCTAGTAGGGTGTTCCGATGGGGCTGGTAGCAGTGTGCAAAGAGTTAACCACGGATGCGTCACTGACTGGCTGGGACACCACACTAGAGGACCGGGCTGTGAGCGGCTCATGGTCAGCACTACATAAATGTTTTGGAACTGATGGCAGTGTTCCAGCATTTTCTCCCAATACTATCACACCACCTGTATTGATTTGCTCAGACAATACACCGTCACTTTGACTTTACCATCTTGCCTATCTTATTCTAACTCAGTCGAACGCTCATTTGAAATCGCTCAGAGCCACTCATGTCCCTGGACGACTAAACATAACAGCAGACAGACTTTCGAGGGCCTCCCAATCCAATCAGGAATGGAGATTTCACCTATTGATAATAGAGCGTGTATGGGCCCGCTTCGGACGAGCGGAGATCGATTTGTTTGCATCAAGAGAGAACACTCACTGCAACCTGTTCTTCTCCATTCAGGACAGGGACACACCATTGGGTACAGATGCGCTAGTGCATACATGGCCGAATGTCCTTCTTTATGCATTTCCCTAGTTCATCTGGTCCCAGACGTACAGGCAAGGGTGAGGGACGGTGGTCTCACCATAATACTGATCGCCCCGTGGTGGATGAACGGGCCATGGCTGGCTGATATTTTCCAGCTTTTGGTCGGAGAGCCTTGGCATCTCCCCAACCGCACGGACCTCCTGTCTCAGATGGGAGGAGAGTTACTTCACCTGAACCCGAGCGTATGGAACCTGTGCACCTTCCTCGTGAGAGGGAAACACTGAGTTCCGCAGGGCTGCCACATACTGTCATCGCGACCATTCAGAGTGCCAGAGCTCCTTCTACGAGGTCTCTGTATGACTTAAAATGGTCAGCATTCGAAAAGTGGTGCGATCAAATGCTTTCCAGTGCTCGATCGCGGCAGTCCTCACGTTCATAAGAACTATTTGAACAGAGTAAGGCTCATTCAACGCTTAAAGTCTACCTGTCAGCCATTTCAGCCTGTCATGTAGGCTATGACGGCATCTCCCCTGGAGCGCACCCTCTTGCATGCAGATTTCTAATGGGTGTCTGCCGCCTGCGTCCGGCGTTCAGACCTATTTTTCCGACTTGGGACCTGGTCTTGGTGCTGAACGCACTGTGTGATGCACCGTTCAAACCCAACAGCAAGCAGAAATAAAGATTATTTCCTATAAGACAGCCCCCCCGGCAAAGACAGTGAGTGAGATTCATGCTTTTCCCACACACCCGTCATGCGTTCAGTGCAGGGTTACTTCACGGCCTAATGTTGCATTCATGCCAAAAGTGCCTATGTCTTATGGCTGCTCAGATCTGCAGCTCTCGTCTTTTTGCCCCCTTCTGTTCTCTTCGGAGGAGTAAGAGAGACTTCATGCGCTTTGTCGCGTTCATGCGTTGTGCGTGTATTTGGAAAAGACCCAATCATTCCGGCGCAGTGAGCAACTGTTAGTGGGCTTTGCAACTGGGGCCAGGGGACGTGCGCTCTCTAAACAGAGACTGTCTCATTGGATTGTGGGTGGAATCTGGGTGTACAGTAGCAGCGTCCTGGGCCGCCTTCCTGTGTGTTCCAATTCAGGCTGTGTGTGCAGGCTTATAGGGGCTTACAGACACTGCTTGATGCAGGCTTTTCAGACTGTAATGTCATGTTGTACCGGGTTGTAGCCGCAGTTCTCTGAGGGAGATGAGTAAGACACAGACCAACGATGTCTCACTCATCTCCCTCAGAGAAACGCGGTATGAAATAGCCTTACGTTTCTCAAAGTCAAGGTGGGTTCCTTCAAAGCTGTCATTTGAAGGATGTTACATTATCATGTCCCGCGGACGTACTGTTCCAATGTCAAGCATCCATCAAAGTCTACCAAATTCTACCAAGGCCGTAGTCCTTCGTTTTGCCGAATTTTCAAGGATGCATGTGTAGGGTAACCTGACTCTCGCCAGATGAATTTCGTTCCGCCTAGCTCCACTCATCCATCTGGGATCAATCCATTGGAGTGGTGCTTCAGAAGGCTGGGCCTAATCAAAAAATGCTTTCATATGATTGGATAAGCCACTTGTCCGTCATCTATTGACGTGCTACTTCAACCACTCACATCGAAGCCAACCCGTGATGCTGAGAACAGTCTCACAGTCGCTTCTACGCCACGTCACATCTATGAAACTCCCGCCCTGCGTCCTGATTGGCTCTACCATACAATCTGGTGCCGAAATCACTCTGAACGGAACCGATCCCAGGTGGATGTGAGTGGAGCTAGGCGGAACAAAATTAATCTGGCGAGAGTCAGGTTATGTGTAGGGTGACCAGATGAAAATGGGTGAAATTCGGGATGGGGAGGGGGGACGGGACAGTGTGGGGGGGTGGTTACATGTATAGATGAATTTCAAAACTGCACCAAAATTCTTTTTATTCAGAAATTCAACTGTCTGTCATTTGGTAAACCAGCTAATTGACCTAGCCTACTTTATGGCATTTTTTTTATTTATTTATAAACGAAACTGTCGGTCTTTAAGAAAACATAATGATTGTGTTGTTGTAGCTTTGTGTAACCCAGACATCAGCAACGTTAATTGTATACGTCCAATCACTCCTTCTCGTGGCTGCCTGCACTTTCCCTGTCCTCACAACTGCAACTTGCGCACTTGTTTTTGCTTTTTAGTGATCATCAGGTCCCGGGACACCAGCCTGAGCCTCCATGTCAACAATGAAAAAAAACTAGCTTATTATCAATGCGTGTTATCAAGTCGAGTGAGTATGCTACACATTTTTAAGATACAGGAATGCTGCAGGCAATGAGCTGCCAACCACCATGATTTAATAGTTTTTAAAGTTCTATCAGACAATAACTAGCATACTCAAGACTCCGTCTTAGGGTGCATTCCTACTAGATCCTTTGGTCAGAACCCAAGTTCGTTTGGACCGATGGTTTGGTGATTTTTGCTAATGGGAATTTTTCCTCTGTGTGCTTGGCACACCCACAATCCTGTGTGCACATTTATAGAGGATTTAAAATCTGCACTAAACAAGGCAGTTCACTATATATTTAAATGTAAACATTGTCTTATTGGCCCTCATTTATCAACCAAGTGTAGAAACTAGCGTAGATCTGAGCGCAGAAATCATTTCATGACGAGGCTCAGGTATGATTCATGAAACGTTTCTATCACTCCTATTCCAGCGTAAGAAACGTGTGTTGCTAAATGTGGCGGCTGAAAACAAACGTATTTAAATATCACGCCCCTATATACAGTATGTGTCAAGTGTAGAACTTCATTCTAAGCTGTGCCATAATTTGTGAACCCAATTTAAGCTTAATGCCTTAATTCATTTGTGTGCTTTATGTACAGTGTGCCTTGTTCATTCACGTGTGAGGTTTGCATTTTAATTTATAATTTGTGAAGTGATTGCAATTGGCCTGATATGACTGAGCTTGTGTGTGAGCACGGAGTGCTGTGGACATTTATCTAACACTTTACAGTTAGGGCTTCACGTAATTATGGACAGCTGCGATTACCTGAGACACAACCCTCTTCGCCCAGCATTGGTGAGATGTGAGACTATGTGGGCCTGGCGTTTTGTTCTGCTGTCTGATAAAAAGCAGGTGCAACGAAGGAGAGGAGGTGAAAAATGGACTGAGAAGGCACGGACACACGGGAGAAAGCAGCAGAGAAATCGGGAGAAAGCAGGGTTGGCAGCGGAGATTCTGCGGAGATTTTGTGGAGACTGTGGACTGGAGCGTTATATCTACTGAGGGGTTTGCGGCTGGACAAAGCAGCGACGGAGCGCAGGTCGACGGAAAGGAAGACAGAGCAACGAGATGCGGAACTTGATTCAACGCTTATCTAAGCTAAGTAAAGGAAAGTTGTCTTGTCCATATGTATTTGTGTGAGCAGGGCTCCGAACCGGTTCAAGGAACGAAAACGAAAACCAAAAACGAACAGAATTTTACGAGGAGCGGAAACGGAAACGAAAACAAAATGGTCTTCAACTGTTCCGGAACAGAAACGTTATTCTGAAATCCACAAAACCGGTTAATAACGTTTTTTTTTTCTCGTTCTCTATATAACAGCCTAATCATTTGATTTCTGCAGTTTGAAAAAAAAAAAAAAATAAATGGACTTTTGGTCCAAATGTGTATATTTTGTCTCACTGTTGTAATGTAACCTATCCTTCTGCCACTTCGGATCTTAGGCCAGCTCGTAGCATAGGCTACTGAAACTGATTTGGAAATTGTTTGTAGCCTATGCTTAATAGCCTATTTTGCCTGTCCACACCTTGTCGTTTTAAAGTCGGGATTTGAAATGTTTGCGCAATTATAGCCTATTCTATGTAGAAGAGTTAAACGGGAAATTTGAGATAGGCCTTGTCAGCAACAGACAGGTTCATTTATAAACAGGGTTGGAATTATAGCGCAAGCCTTTGAAGATCTCCATATGGATAAAACTTAGGCTACAACCAGGTAAGGAGTTTAGCACATATCCAGAAATATTTTTGATAAGAAATTATTTATAGGCATAGGTTAGGCCTACAGTAAGTCTGTAGGCTATGGGATGGATAGCCCATCTGAATGTTTTTGGATGCCGCCTGTGATTTATTATTTTTGGGCATAGCTACGGTATAGGCTAAATCAAGGGGAAATAATGAGTATGTCTATTCAAAGGTAAAGTCCAGAAAAATAGACTTGATAGGCCCACCAAACACTGCCGGAACTTTAAGAACGAACGATATTTTGCGTTCCGAACCGGTTCAGGACCGATATGTTGGTGGCGGAACGCATGCAAGAACGAAAACGTTAAACATAGGCCTACCTGAACCGTTCGGAACGGAACGTTTGAAAAATAATTTCGCTTTCAAGCCCTGTGTGTGAGTGAGATCTGAGATCTGTGTGTGTTCGCGACTGAGGGTTTTCTTTTGGTCCTTCCACAGTGCTGCAGCTATTTAAACAAGCCCGCGGAGTGGTGTAGAAGGCTGCCAGTTGTCAGCGAAAGATTGCATTGGATGACTGCATTCCACTTCCTATCGCCTCTACTGCTGTAACTACGTGCATTTGCGCGGTTGGACTCGGACTACGTTATTATGAACTGTGATTCCAAAAGGCGCTTCTTTGGACTCTTATCAGCAACGCGCACCTCCCCTCACATAGACTAATGAACTGAGATTGAATATTGAATATGTGCTGTCTATTTTGAGCTGAATGACGGATCCTGTGGTTTTATACTATTGCTTTTTTTATTGCTTATTTATTATAATGTGTCCTGTACTTGTGAATTAAACTTGTTAAACTGCAGCAATTAGTGGTCTGCCTTTTCCTAACAGTGGATAACTTTATATGCTGGTAGTTAAGAATCTCGCACCAGGCGTGACATTCAATTAAGTGGCGTAGTCGTCAGGATGTTTAAATCCCCCTACAGCTGAGGGCCAAGTAGTAGGGGCAGTTATCCCAGATAAGGAGCCCACATCACGGCACAAGTCTGCGTTGATTGGTAAGTGCCCTAATATATTTATAAAAATGAATGGAAATTCTGTGCCATTTGTGCTTGATACTGGTTCACAGGTTACCTTACTCAGCCAAAGTTTGTTTAAGGCGAGACACTACAGGTGAATAGGGTAAAATAATTGTTTAACAAGCAGATATCACTATGAAACTTCCTCAGTTGATTACTTACATTAATATGAGAAAAAAATGTATTACAAGTTTGCTGTAATTTAATGTTTACATATGCAAATTAGGCATTATCTAATTAAATATGCGCTAATTTGCATACATTTTAAGGCACAAAACCTGAGCATTGGATACAGCCAGGTTCAAAATTATGTTTTCATTGTGTTCAGATATTAGATGGGGAAACATTTACAGAGGGATTTATGAATATCTACTTTTGTTATCCTGTAAATCAGAAAATTATGTCACTAGCCCTAAAAAATTGATTTTTTTCCATGTTTTTAGGCATAAAATGTCATGTAAGTCAGGCTAGGAATAATATATCAACAGACCCCTCTGTAGAAATCTTCGACATATAGTTAGGCATAAGTCTAGAAAGTTTAGTGTATGTACGTGCTTCTGAAGTGGAGTTTTTGAGCTCAGAGTGTGAGAGGAAACTCATTTTGAGAAAACAGCCTTGAAAGACAGCCAATGAGATTCCGTTCTCAGCCTAGACTCGCCTTTGAACTTTCGCGATTGGTTGCTGATACAAAAGAAGTGTCCATATATGGATCACATAGTGTGATACAGGAAAAACAGAGCTTTCCAACGGTAGTACACTGCAAAAAATGAATTCTAACCAAGTGTTATTGATCTTATACTAAGATTAAAAAATCTATTTGGTATTGTTTTTAGTATGAAAAGACTTACCTAGCGCCCTCTCAAAAGATCATTTTGACTTAATTTAAGAAGACTTTAACTTATTTTAAGGAGTCTTATCAAGACAAATTTGCTCAACGCACTGGCAGACAAATTTGCTTGTTTTTAGGACAAATTTGCTTAACGCACTGGCAGACAAATTTGCTTGTTTTCAAGATGAGATGTCTTAAAATAAGTCTTTTTTTTTTTAAATTAAGTCAAATGATTTCACAAAAAAGCGCTAGGTAAGTCTCTTTATACTGAAAACAATACCAACTAGTTTTTTTATCTTGATATAAGATTAATAACACTTGGTTAGATTTTGTTAGATAAGCAGTTTTTGCAGTGTACACATGATATGTTTTGGACCACGGTCGCGGGAGTGCATGCAAGGTTAGAATGCTGAATTTAGGAGAAATATACAGGCGCGAGTAGACACAATATAATGAAATAAACACCTAAATGTGTAAATCGGACTTTTTTGTTGTAGTAGTGTGATAGAATACATGCTAAGGTAACATACTAGCTCAAAATCTCGAAATTGACCAGTGCTTGAAAAAACGATGTTTTCACCTGCCGTGTCTCGCCTTAAAGGGATACCAGGCAAGCCTGATGCTTTTTCTCTACGAAACTCCCCCTCGCTCGGTCTGAAGCTCTTTTCCTTTTCTTTGCGTCTTCCGTCAAGGGTTTTCGCTGCTTCTTCGCCGCCTCTGCCATTATACACACATTTGCAACAATCTCTGGCGTTTCGTTAGCCTGCCTCTGTGCTGTAAACTGACAACTTCGGTCGGCGGGTAGGATACACTGAACTTGCAAGTGGGATATTCTTCCTACAGGCAGTAGGGGCGGGCGAGAGAGCCTTCATTCGCCCCGTAATGAGTCATTTAACGATATACCGACTGTCGAAGATGATTAATTAACACGAAAACATTGCCTGGTGTCCCTTTAAGAAACATCTGGAAGGCACCCATTTGACCAACATTGCTGATGCCCCCTTGCTGACTTTACGGGCTGCCAATGGCTTGAAGATCCCTTATGTGGGCTATGCCTTGGTCGACTGTATGGTGGGAAGTGTCCAGGCTTTAGGGAAGAGGGAAATAATTGTAAATGATGTTTGGGACCACATAAAGGTATACTTGGCATGAACATTATTAAACCTCTTTGGTCTGCTCTCACTCAGGGGAACCACCTGGGCCTGTCGGCTTTCAAAACTACACTGCCTCTGGTAGAAGGGCAGGCCTGGGCACAGGCGTTCGCAGAGTGCCATCGGATCACCACCAGAGGGCCCCTTTCCCCCTATCAAGGAATGGCAAAACTGCCACGACAGTAACCAATCATCCTCCCGCCTCAGTCGGAAATGATCGTCTGGACACAGGTATCAGAAAATGGTGTTAGCCAGTCGTGTAAGGTGATTGTAGAACCACTTTCTGACTCTGACTTTGAATGGCGTGTGGGTCGCATCTTGGCAACTTGAGTGGTGGACGAGTGCCCTGCAGGCTTTGTAATCCAAATCCTTAACCTGTAGAGGTGCCCCAGCGCCAACCATTGGCCCAGGTGACGGAAGTTGCCACGGACGACATTCAAGGGGAACAAGAGCTCATCCTCAACAGTGTGGCAACCGATGTTGTGGAAGTAGAGGTGAGGCGGATAGGGACTATGGGGAGTGCTGATGCCACTGAACCACATCCAGTGTTGTCCTTACAGGGAGACGGGCTGACTCCAGACCAGCAGGGGGAGATGACCAACTTGATTAGCAAATGGGAGAAAGTGTTTGCCAGACATGATGAGGATTTCGGCTGCACAGGTGTTGTAAAACACCAAATACCCACAGGTTCAGCACCCCCTAGCCGTGAGCAATATCGACCGGTCCCTCCAAGTCTATATTCAGAGTTTTTTTTTTTTTAAAGTATATTTTGTTGGCCTTTTATGCCTTTAATTGACAGGATAGTAGAGAATGACAGGAAGAGAGTCGGGGTGGGATCCAGAAAGAACCACGGGGCGGGAATCGAACCCAGGTCGCAGGCGTATGGTGCAGGTGCCCCAGCCAGTTGCGCCATGGCTGGGGCCAAGTCTATATAGAGGCCTATTGCAGAACATGCTGGAGAGTGGTGTGGTGAGGGAGAGCGCAAGCCCTTGGGCAGCCCCAATTGTGCTAGTCAAGAAAAAAGATGGAAGCTGGCGATTCTGTGTTGACTATAGAAAATGGAATGCCCTCACGCACAAGGATGGTACTCCACGTTAGATCTCGCAAGTGGCTACTGGCAAGTAGAAATGCACTCCCTGGACAGAGAGAAAACCGCATTCACTCCACTTGGCTTATATGAGTTTAACAGTATGCCATTTGAGTTATGTAATGCGCCAGCCACATTCCAAAGATTAATGCAACGTTGCCTAGGAAACCTAGTGAACGACTCATTATTGATTTATCTTGATGATGTGGTTGTATTTTCTCCTGAATTCAGTAGCCACCTACGCCATCTGGAGGAGGTGTTTCAATGTCTTCATCACCATGGGTTAAAACTACAGCCCAAGAAGTGCCACTTGTTCCAGAGCAAGGTGAGCTACCTTGGCCATGTCATCAGCGAGCATGGGGTTGCAACCGATCCAGCCAAGACAGCTGCCGTAAGAAACTGGCCTGTTCCCCAGACTGTGAAGCAGGTAAAATCCTTCCTTGGCTTTGCAGGGTACTATCGCCGTTTCATCCCTGCTTTTTCTAAAATTGCATCACCACTGAATGCCTTGATACGGGGTACTGCTACACACGGGAAGACTATGGGCATTAACTGGTTGCCAGAGTGCCAGCAAGCTTTTGACCAGTTAAGAGAAGCCCTACTTGGTGCACCCATACTGGCTTATGCAGATTTTACTCAACCATTCAGACTGTATACTGATGCTAGTTAGTTAGATGCTAGTAGTAGAGGGTCTGGGGGCAGTGCTAGCACAGGTGCAAAATGGTACAGAACGTGTGATCGCCTATGCCAGCCATAGCTTACAACCAACAGAGCGAAATTATCAAAACTACAGCTTTAAATTAGAGCTGTTGGCTTTGAAATGAGCAGCCACCGAAAAATTCAAAGATTACCTTTATGGTGCAGAATTTACCGTGTTTACAGATAACATCCCATTGGTGCATTTGGAGACAGCCCGCCTTGGCACCGTGGAGCAACAATGGGTGGCGCAGTTGGCAAACTTTAGGTATACTGTTAAATATTGGCCAGGTATACACAATAAAAACGCTGGTTACCAGACCCACAAGAGTCGACACCAGCCAGTGCCCACGGAGTGGTGGTTGAGGGGGAAGAGACCTGGGCGGATCGGCAGGCCAAGGACCCAGAGCTGACGCAGCTACGACAATGGAAGGAACAACAAGTGCCTCCAGCCGAGTGGAGTTACCCTTTGTCTCCTTATGCGAAACTACTGCGACGAGTGTAACCAGGTCGTGTTGCGGGATAGTGTCTTGGGGAGGATGCGCAAGGAGGTGGCCTCTGGATTGGAAGTCTTCCAAGCGATCGTCCCTAAACAAGAAGCTAAAGAGATATGGCGGGCTTACCATGAAGCCCACGGTCACCCAAGTGGTGAGCGGACTCTGGCCATACTGCGACAGCGTTGCTACTGGCCAAAAATGGCCCAAGATGTGAAGGAGTGGACAGGAACCTGCCTACAATGTGTTTGCGCAAAGGCTGGTCCTGAGGTGAGGCTTCCCCTAATGTCCATCATTACCTCTTATCCATTTGAGCTTGAGGTAGACTATCTTTCCTTAGAACGGCCCCAGGACAGATATCCTTATATTTTGGTTATAACGGACTTATTTTCAAAATATGCTCTAGCAGTGCCCACTAGAGACCAGTCTGCCAGCATGACAGTTCAAGCCCTCTACAATAACTTGATCCAACCTTTTGGCTGCCTGGAAAGGATTTTGACAGACCGAGGAGCTGCTTTTGTTGCCCTTGATGAAGGAACTCTGCCAGCTATATGGATGCCAGAAGAGTCGTACCACAGCTTATCACCCCCAGGGGAATGGGACATTTGAGAGATTCAACCAGACCCTGTTGGGACTGGTAAGCTCCCTCACAGAATCTGACCAAGACCAGTGGCCCCATAAATTGGCCAGCCTCATCCAGGCATACAATAACACCATCCATAGCGCTACTGGGTTGACCCTGCACTATGTGGTGTTTGGTAGACATGCCAGGTTACCTGTAGACTGCCTAAAGCCACCATCAGGTTCCTATACCCTATCCGGCTGGGTGAAAAGACATCAGGAAGACCTGGACTATGCTTATCGAACAGTGAAGAGACAGACTCAACACAGACAGAAATTGGACCAAGCCCGATACATGCTAAACTAGCACCCCTGCTCCCAGGAGAAAGAGTGCTTGTTCGCAACTTTTGTAGGAGGGCTAGGTGTAAACTAAACCTTAGATGGGTACCAGAGCCATTTGTGGTGGTTAAGCAGCTGCGGGAGGGCCACCCAGTATACGTGCTTTGGCCAGAGGGTAAGGAGGCCCCGACGCGTACAGTACATCGTAATAACCTCCGATTATGCTCCGATGCTGCAGGGAAGCAGAAGAGCAACCTATCGCGGACCAAGCAAACCAGTTACCCCCTCCAACATGGTGGCTCCCAGGGGTTCTGGTCAACCCCACACCGCAGCCGGACATGGAGGCCAGAGGCCTAGCTCAGGCCCAACCACCTGACCCTTCCGAAAGACCAGCAGCCTCCCAGGGTGAGCCACATCAGCCCACTGTACATCAGCCCACTGTACGTCAGTCCCAGCGATCCAATTTTGGGAGGCCCCCAGTTTGTTATCGTTATCGAGTAAGTGGTCGGGACTACCATTATTAAAGAGGGGGGGAAATGTCAAGTGTAGAACTTCATTCTAAGCTGTGCCATAATTTGTGAACCCAATTTAAGCTTAATGCCTTAATTAATTTGTGTGCTTTATGTACAGTGTGCTTTTTTCATTCATGTGTGAGGTTTGCATTTTAATTTATTATAATTTGTGAAGTGATTGCAATTGTGCACTGAAGCAGATCTTCAATTTGAGTCTACGCCTTGGACAAGTTCCAACACTGTGGAAGACATCATGTCTCACCCCTGTCCTTAAGAAGCCACACCCTAGTGAGCTTAATGACTACAGACCTGTCACTCTTACATCACATGTGATGAAAACAATGGAGCGACTGGTCTTAGGTATGCTCAGACCCCAGGTACGCCATGCACTACACCCGTTACAGTTTGCATACCAGGAGAAAGTGGGCGTGGACGATGCCATCCCTTATCTTCTACACAGGACACATTCTCACCTAGACAAGGGGACAAGTGCTGTGAGAATCATGTTCTTTGATTTCTCAAGTGCTTTTAACACCATCCAACCCCTCAGACTGGGAGACAAGCTCTTGCAGATGTGTGTGGACGCTCACCTGGTAACCTGGATTACAGATTACCTGACCGAGCAACCACAGTTCGTCAGACTGAAGAACTGTCTCTCTGACACTGTGATCAGCAGCACCGGAGCGCCACAGGGAACTGTGCTCTCTCGAGTCCTGTTCATCCTGTACACATCTGACTTCTGCTACAACACCGAGTCATGCCACATGCAGAATTTGTCTGACGATACTGCAATTGTGGGGTGTATCAGGAACGGGCAGGAGGAGGAGTACAGGAGCCTGGTGGAGGACTTTGTGCAATGGTGCAAACTCAATCATCTTCAACTCAACACTTCAAAGACCAAGGAGATGGTGGTGGATTTTCCGCAGGTCTAAGCCCACTCTGCTACCAGTCCCCATTGATGGGGTCAATGTGGAGGTGGTAAGCACCTACAAGTATCTGGGTCTCCACCTGGACAATAAACTGGACTGGTCAGCCAACACTGATGCACTCTACAAGAAAGGGCAGAGCAGGCTGTACTTCCTGAGGAGGCTGCGGTCCTTCAATGTGTGCAGCAAGCGCCTTAGGATGTTCTACCAGTCTGTTGTTGCCAGCGTCCTCTTCTATGCAGTGGTATGCTGGGGAGGAAGCACAGGATGCGGGGCGAATTGACAGGCTGGTAAGGAAAGCTGGCTCTGTAGTGGGAGCTGAACTGGAGTGCATCACTTCAATATCTGACAAAAGGACCCTGAACAAACTGATCAACATCTTGGACAATGAGTGTCACCCACTCCACAACACTATTGTTAAGCAGAAGAGCCTGATCAGCTGGAGACTTCACTCACTGCCTTGCACAACAGACAGACTGAGGAAGTCATTTGTCCCCAGGGCCATTGAACTGTTCAATGCTTCACTTAAGGGAAGAGGAGAGATAGACTTCTCGGTAACACTTTACTTGACAGGTGAGTTCATAACACATTCATAGCAGCTGTCATAAACTGCACATAAAGCATTTGTGACTGTTTCATGAGACATGACTCAACATTCATACCAAACCTTTCATGAATGTTGAAGATAGAACGACGACAACTTGTCAAAATAAAAGTCCAACAATCGTAAGGCAGCATTGCCGTTTTCAAACCTTTTACCTGATCACGTCACATCTGAGTCAATGTATTTGTGTAACCTGGATACCATTAATTTAATCACTCCAGCCTTTGTAAATATTTCATGAATATCTTATGAAGTCTACATCAAATGTCACTTTACTATACAAGTTGTGAAGTATTCGTAATCACAGAGTTTAACACTGGGAGGTAAACTAGCCTACATTCAGCTGACCCCTATTTGTGTAACCTGGAGCGGTTGGACATTCCCAGTAGCAAAAAATGAGCAAAGGTTATATCATAAAACAAATACATTTTTATGAAACAAAAATTATTTGCTTGACCATGTTCTGACTTTTTGGCACTGGAGTAGCCTGTTGACTCAGATGTGATGTGAGGTAAGAGGTTTTGAACAAAAATGGCAATGCTGCTTTGCGATGGACTTGTTGGACTTTTATTTTGACAAGTTGTTGTCATTCTGTCTTCCACATTTATGAAAGGTTTGGTATGAATGTTGAGTCAAGTCTCATGAAACAGTCATGAATGCTTTATGTGTAGTTTATGACAGCTGCTATGAATGTGTTATGAACTAACCCGTCAAGTAAAGTGTTACCGACTTCTCTGCATAGTCTGTCTGCCTCTTCACCCCCTCCATGTTTGGATACTGTCTGTCCACTAGCCACTTTTTACCACTGTCTTTCTGCCTCACTGTTTGCGTGCTATATTAGCACATTAGCACATATGCATAACCCCTCCCTCCATGCCACAGCCGAACTTTTCTTAAAATAGTTATATATATAGATATATAGACTTATTCTTGCACTGTTGCACTGTTGGACTTACTCATTTGCACTATCACCATGACCACTATCACCATTGCACTATTACCGTGACACTCACTCACACAGAGCACCTTACCTTACCTTACTACAGGGGTCTCAAACTCAAATGAGCTGGGGGCCAATTCTGCCAACGTCATCTGATTGGAGGGCCGGCTATTTCTGAAATGCAATGTTCTTTTTTTCAAATACCACACAAAACTGCAAACAGAAAGTGCAAGTGTTTTTATCTAGTTTTAGACACCTGTGCTAGCAACCTTAGCTTATAAATAAAATAATGATAAAATAAATATTAATACAAATTATAAAATAAATGAAAAACATAAAAACAGGTATGTGTGTGTGTGTTTCACACCAAATAAAAATATTTCCTCTCATAACTTTTTTAAACCTGGCAAACTAGGCATCAGGGTTAAGAAAGCCATTGCCAACACCATTGGATTTGTATATCAAAATTTCAAAAGGCCATGGCTTGAAAGTGGTCAGAGATAAAGTCCTACTGTAAATGTAAAAATCTTTGAGTAAAACAAAAGTTTATGAAGGGGGTAAATTTACCCATCTAATTTGTCACTGGATGGCAAGCACCTCAAATTATGCACCTTTCAGTAAATACTGGATGAACATATTTAAGCAGGTTTACTTTCCTTTTTTCATATTACCCACATAACAAATTAACAGGAAAACATCTAAGATGTATACCAACACCTAAGATGTTGTGGTTTAGTAATAGATTACTACAATATAGGCCTATAATAAAGTATTCTGGTCAAACAGTTCCTATCGCGGGTAATCTGCAGTACCCAGAAGTTCGCATCATATTGCGGGTGACTTTGTAGTAATAGGGGCTCTTTAGAGCCCTATTTCTACTAGCCCTGCTGTCTGTACCACATCCATTACGGACACTATTATCACGATTACCACTGCAACCTCCATGGTATGCTTAGTGGACACCGTTGTATACACGCACCTCCATTCACAGACGCACCGTGACTATCACTGTCATAGACGATCGATCATAATCTCCAAAAGGATATTCTTCTTCAGAATTAGAATAGGTGAATAACATAGCTTACCTAAGACTTCATCACACGTGAACGTTTTTCAACATTTGGTGTAGGCCTATTTCTGCTTAATTTCTGCTTCAATTTCTGCAACACTATGGCCTGCATCGCTTCCGCGTCATTACATATGCACGTCTTTGTGTTTCTCGCGTGTAATACAAGTATTTCCTGAAAACTTTGCGCAGCGATTTTGGGTTTGAAGAGTAGAGTAGGCCTACAAATGAGATTTGTCACCGTACCTGGATCTATCGTCTATTTTAAGCAGTATCGTTGTTTGTCGCAATTAATAGCCTCAAGGGCCGGGTTACATTATTATTTTGTCATACGTCGCGGGCCGGAATTGGGCAGGACGCGGGCCGGATTTGGCCCGCGGGCCGGGTGTTTGAGACCCCTGCCTTACTATGCACAGAGAATCACAGGCTCAGTCCCTGCCTCAGTCATTGCAAGCGCCTCTTGATTGATTAATCACCACTATGTGGATACTGTTTTTAGAATTGATTTAGGTTAAGTGTTAGTTAGTATCATTTGTATTTTAGTATATTTAGTATATTCTTTATCTTCTACTGTCCTTATTGCTTAGTTGTGTTTTTATATTACATACTTTTAATTACTTTTTCTGCTGTTAGTGAATGTGTGTGTGTTGTCTGTATGCTACTGAGATCTTGAATTTCCCCTGGGGATCAATAAAGTATCTATCTATCTATCTATATGACTGAGCTTGTGTATGAGCACGGAGTGCTGTGGATTTGCTGTGGACATTTATCTAACACTTTACAGTTAGGGCTTCACGTAATTATGGACAGCTGCGATTACCTGAGACACAACCCTCTTCGCCCAGCATTGGTGAGATGTGAGACTATGTGGGCCTGGCGTTTTGTTCTGCTGTCTGATAAAAAGCAGGTGCAACAAAGGAGAGGAGGTGAAAAATGGACTGAGAAGGCACGGACACACGGGAGAAAGCAGCAGAGAAATCGGGAGAAAGCAGGGTTGGCAGCGGAGATTCTGTAGAGACTGTGGACTGGAGCGTTATATCTGAGGGGTTTGCGGCTGGACAAAGCAGCGACGGAGCGCAGGTCGACGGAAAAGGAAGACAGAGCAACGAGATGCGGAACTTGATTCAACGCTTGAACGTTCAGCTAAGTAAAGGAAAGTTGTCTTGTCCATATGTATTTGTGTGAGTGAGATCTGTGTGTGTTCGCAACTAAGGGCTTTCTTTTGGTCCTTCCACAGTGCTGCAGCTATTTAAACAAGCCCGCGGAGCGGTGTAGAAGGCTGCCAGGTGTCAGCGAGAGATTGCATTGGATGATTGCATTCCACTTCCTATTGTCTCTACCATGGAGGTATTATATATAACTGGAGAGTGACTAAGTCCCGCCCTCCATACAAATGAATGGTAGAGGCTAGGCTAGTAAATCCGGCCAATTCATAGTCAACGCCATCTTGAACACTGGGGTTCGGATCCAGCGCCAGTCGGCTCTGACCATGCGCCAAGTTCCAAAGCTGGAAATGACGCATGGACCAACGTCGATTTTTATTGGATATTCTGTAAAAAGAGAGTCGTCCTCCAGTAAGAGGGTGGCGATAATGCACATACATTGCTTGCCACGTAACAAGAAAAAGAAAAAGTTGCTCGGGAACGCGCGTGTAGTCTGAGTGGAGTCGCCCTGAAGTGCAACTTAATTTCATTGGATAACAGCGGCTCTAACTAAGAGCGGTCTGCCTGCCGTCCTGCTGCTGCAAATATGCATGACGGGAAATATCCGTAGTCGAACTATAAATAAACCATTCGTTTTTTTTTAGTGCCATGGGTAGCGAATTTTTACAGTCTATGATTAGTTTGTTTTTTATTTTATTGTTTGCCATCTCATAGCGGGTGCTCTAAACGTATTCTAGCATTGGCCCATGACCAAATCAAGCCAATAATAGCCAATAGCCACAATAATGACTGGAGCCAGAACCCTAAATAGCCACCCTGTTTTGAAAATGGAAGATAACGCACAGAACGGTCAGCCTGAGCGGACAATTACATCCCCAACTCATCTAAAATGTGGTGTCTTTACTTTGAGTTGTACACCGCAGGTGGTAAAGTAACCATTAAAGAGAATGTAGTCTGCGGACTCAGCAAAAAACTGTTTACTTGCGCATCCACGACATCCAATCTTCGCGTTCACCTGTCTAGTTACCATCCAAATGAGGCAGCGGAGTCAGAGGCACAGTAGACGGCCAGAGCATAGCCAGGTGTCCAACATCGTATTTACATTACATTACATTACATTTGGCTGACGCTTTTTAACCAAAGCGACTAACAACATGGTAAACAGTGAGTTTTAGAACAATTCTCACAATTTTAGGACAGTTTAAAAAAACATTAGAGTACAGTAAGAATAAGTGCGTCGGTGAGTGCTGTTTTTAACAGTTACTTGTCAGTTTAAAACGGCTGGTGAGTGCTAGGATCAGTAAGACTTGTTGTAAGTGTTGCTATGAGAGTAGATGTTCTCTAAAGAGCTGGGTCTTCAGGAGTTTTTTGTGGAAAAGGATGTCCCTGCCCTTGTAGGAACTGGCAGTGTGTTCCACCAACGAGGAACAACAGATGAGAAAAGTTTGGATTGGCTTGAGCGTACCGGTGGTAGAGCTAGACGTCGTTCGTCAGAGGAGCGCAGCGGTCTGGAGGTAGTGTAAGTCTGTATGAGGGCATTCAAGTAGGTGGGAGCAGAACCGGAGACTACTTTGTAGGCAAGCGTTAGAGACTTGAATTTGATGCGGGCCGCCATAGGTAGCCAGTGTAGCTGGATGAGCAGCGGGGTAACATGTGCCCTTTTGGGTTGGTTGTAGACCAGGCGCCACCGCCGCGTGGCGCCCGCCTGGATCATCTGAAGTGGTTTCACTGCGCAGGCTGGGAGACCTGTCAGGAGGGCATTGCAGTAGTCGAGTCGTGAGATGACTATTGCCTGAACCAGAAGTTGGGTAGCATCTTGAGTCAAGTAAGTCCTGATTTTCCGTATGTTGTAGAGTGCAAAACGGCATGACCGGGCGACTGAGGCAACATGATCTGAGAAGTTTAGTTGGTTGTCAAGAACAACTCCTAGATTTCTTGCAGTCCTGGTCGGTGAAACAGACAGGGAGTCAAATTTGATGTTGATGTCGTGGTGTATGGTAGGTTTAGCTGGGATGACCAGCAGTTCAGTCTTTGAGAGGTTCAGCTGGAGGTGGTGTGCCTTCATCCATGTAGCTATGTCTGAAAGGCAATCCGAGATCCGTGCTGAAACCAGGGGGTCGTCAGGTGGAAAGGACAGATAGAGCTGTGTGTCGTCTGCATAGCAGTGGTATGAGAAGCCGTGCGAACGGATAATCTGTCCCAAGGAGGTGGTGTAGATAGCAAAGAGGAGGGGGCCCAGCACTGAGCCCTGGGGGACCCCTGTGGTGAGATGGTGAGGTGCGGATAGCTGACCAAGTCTGGACACTTCACTCTCGGAGAGAGGCATGAATGCTGAAAAAGATGTTCCAGCAGTCCCTAGAGGTTGTAGGAGTGCGGTATCTGAGTCAGATGCGTTGAGTGGGCATGTAGAGAATTGACTGCTGATTGCCGCCACTTTGTTTGTAAAAAATGAGGCGAGGGTATCTGCAGTAAGGCTGGATGGAGGAGGAGGCAGCTGAGGGTTGACTAGCGATTTGAAGGTTGAGAAAAGTTTTCGAGTGTCTGTAGCGCTGTTGATTTTGTCATTGTAGAAAGCAGTCTTAGCAGCAGTGATGCTGGCTGAGAAGGAGGTCAGGAGTGTCTGGTAGTTTTTGAGGTCGTCAGCTAGTTTGGATTTGTGCCATTTCCTCTCCGCGGCTCTGAGTTTGGTGCGCTGCGATCGGAGGGTATCATTTAGCCATGGATGAGAATGTTTGGATCGAGCTGGCCTTGTGGTAAGAGGGCACAGCTCGTCTAGACACGAGGTCAGTGTGGAGCAGAGCGAGTCAGTGGCTTCATTAACCTCCAGAGAGGAGAAGGTGTTGAGTGGAGGTAGACCGGAGGCAACCACAGAGGAGAAGTGCGTTGGAGACAGGTTCCGGATGTTGCGGCGGAACGTGACCATCGGCTGAGGAGCCGGAGCACATCGTATGATTGCATACTTTCCGTAAATCCTAAATTATGTCCGGGGTCTGCTATTTACTTAGGCTGCGCAAAGCACAGGTATTTATTTGGGGTAGGCTTATTCGAGGCAGACCTTTATTTCTTACATTGTGCGTTTTATTGTGAGACATGCGTTTTCTTTGGAGCGGCATACCAGGCTATCATAAGCAGACGATTTTCGGTTTTGGTATGGGATTTAATTTACTTTTGGACTTTTATTATATAGTTAAATGTTGAGACTGATGGGAACTTAAATCTAGAGGGTATTTGATGATCATTGTAAAGTTTCGTGTAGTTGAAAAAGTGTTGGAATTTCCAGCTGTTTATTGCAAGACAAGGCCTTTCAAGCATTCATTGAACGTGCGCTGTGCTCTGGAAACCTTATTGCGTAGCGAAGTAGCCTAAATTGAGTTATTTTTTTAATTATGCATGGTTTACTTTTTATTAAATTCGTAGGCTGGAATGCCTCGCGGCAATAATTGTGTTTAAATGTAGTAGCCTAGTGCTTCAGCCTCTGGCAAGCTCCAAAGGGGGCGGCTATAGGTTGAGAGCAACGTGTTGGAGACCCATGGTGTAACGAGACAAGGGCTTTATGCCACTGTTGTGTAATTTATTGTCTTTAATCATGTTTAGGCTATTTTTGTTTGGGACAAACAACAACGAAACAATATCAATACAATTTTCCTTATTTGTCCTATGATGCATAAATAACCATAATATACACGTCTTCTCATAGGCTCCTCAAGAAATACGCACTGAATAACGATTGGCTGTAGCCGCCAGATAGGTCCCCGTCCACCAACATGTACGCGCATGTTGAGCTCGTGCCCAACACGGATTTTCGTGCATGGAGCTGGTTCCAAATGCTCCATGCGGCGCCATACTTGAAAATGGCGTATGCTAACATGCCGAAGCTAATCTGCACGCTCTTGACCCCCTGGTCTCTTCTGCTGTAACTACGTGCATTCGCGCGATTGGACTCGGACTACGTTATTATGAACTGTGTTTCAAAAAGGCGCTTGTTTGGACTCTTATCAGCAACGTGCACCTCCCCTCACATAGACTAATGAACTGTGATTGAATATTGAATATGCAATATTTGCTGTCTATTTTGAGCTGAATGGCGGATCCTGTGGTGTTATACTATTGCTTTTTTTATTGCTTATTTATTATAATGTACGGAGCCCCTAAGGGGACATGAGCAAAAAAAAATCTAAAGTTTAGTTTCATGTGCTCACGTGAAACTTTCATGTGCTCACCTGAAACTTTCATGTGCGCACGTGAAACTTTCATGTGCGCACATGAAAGATTCACGTGAGCACATGAAAGATTCACGTGAGCACATGAAAGTTTTATGTGCGCACGCAAAACCTTTTCACATGAAACTTTCATGTGAGCACATGAAAGTTCCACGTGAGCACATAAAAGTTTCAGGTGAGCACATAAAAGTTTCACGTGAGCACATGAACCTAAACTTTATATTTTTTTTTGCTCATGTACCCTTAGGAGCTCCGTAATAATGTGTCCTGTACTTGTGAATTAAACTAGTTAAACTGCAGCAATTAGTGGTCTGCCTTTTCCTAACAGTGGATAACTTTAAATGCTGGTAGTTAAAAATCTCGCACCAGGTGTGACATGCTCATTTTGGAGACCTCGCCCCTAGCATTTACGGCATGAAGGTGCATGATAGACCTCTGAAGTTCGTCTACAAAAAGGAACCAAAGCTGCCATGTTTTCCCATATAAGGAGATCCGGGTGTTAATTGAACCTAACTACCTGCCCCCATGATTACGTTGTTTTTCCCACTGTGAGTGTTCATGTGCTTTGCCGTAAAACTTGGATGCCACAACAAAGGTTAAAACATCGGCTACTAATCTTAAATAAACAACTGTATTTGCTTAAAAATATGGTGTAAGCACTTGTGAAAGAAGGATAGGCAGCTTTCAAGTGACAAAAATGGCAAATTCCCATGTTCACATTAAAATAGGACATGAAAGTCCACATGGACTACAAATGAACTATCCTACAACGTGATGTCAGAAATGATGACAAGCCCCCAACTGGGCAACTCAGCAAAATCTTCCCCCAGTTTCCCACTTCTTATTCCCACATGAAGTGACGTGATTGATGTTTTCACTGGGAAAAATGTTTTCTCATGCGCATGAACATTAATGTAAGGCAAGTTGAATTGCAAGTTAGCTCTAGGGTAGCAAAAATCTAAGTTTGCTGTCTTAACGTACCGGAAATCATAGGAGCCACTTGAAGGCAGAGGACAAAAGTGTGTTGAGCAAAACGTCTGCATTTCAGACTAATTTGTCCCCGCGAGAGTTTAACAGTTGCGATAATTCAAATCCCCCATGTTTTCCCGTAAAAAAATTGCAAGATACTGGATCGTATTATTCAACTTTGACACACGCTAAATCCTTTTTCAGCATTTTCAATCACTAGTTACTCTAGTAACCAGTCACTCTGGTTAATAGAATGGCATTGACCTAGGGGTGTGCATCTCTCCCTTATAAGATGATTCGATACATATCTAAATGCATAAGCTACAAGTCGTTTCAGAAACGATACGTATAACGATTTGGTGTGATTCGATACGATGCGATATGATGTAAAAGGGCCCCAAAATGCAATATAGTTCTTAACATTTGTTTATTTTCAAATTTTATTTTACATTCTATAGTATCCAATTCTATAAATAATTATCAAATGGGTATAGGCTATAAAAGACTGTGGAGTTATTTTTGTTATTTTACAGCATGAGAAAAATTACAATTGCAGGTCATTCGGTTTATAATTTCTCCAAAAGACACAATAGGCCCACTAAAATCTTGCAGTAGGCCTAAACTGCAACATAGGCTTACTGGGCCTACACCTTGAAATTCCAATTAAATCAAACACTACAATATAAAGGTTGGTTGGTTGGTTGGTTTATTCTGCTAGCCTATAATTAATGCTTTACTCTCTCTCGCGCACACACGCACTCCTCATGAGCACACACATCTCTGGAGAGATATCATCCCAGTTAAATATCTCCTCTCTGCTGTGAGAGCTGTGCGTGAAATTAACTTGAGCTCATTCAGCTAGGCTTTATTTATGTCAAGTAGTCGCAATAGCACGGGCCTTACAACCGTGCTACCTCTCAATACTTTTGGCAACGTGTTATTGTTTCTATTCAATATAATTCTTGCAACTGCGATCATATTTTTTAATGTGTCGGTTTTTCTTGCCATTATGATGAATCGGGCCCTACGCACTGAAAATCGTTTCATGTATATGCTTAGTACGTGTTTTAGTGACATCTGTTCAGGTGTTTCTTATTATTATTGCGGTGTTCTTAACGTGAGGGATAGTTATGACTCCCCAACTCGCACATTTTACATTGCACCAACCTTTCTTGGGCTTTCCTACATGGCCATATTAGCCGCGCAGTCAGACAGATACCACGCAGTCAGTTCGCCTTTCAAGTACTCTCAGCGCATGACGCGCACTCGTACACTGATGGTTATTGTGGCCTACTGGGTCTATGCATTTGTAATAGTTGCTGTCAATAATTTGGTCACCGTTGGTATAGCCAAAAGAGTTACGGGAATAGGGACATTTGTTGGCAACATCTTCACTGTAATTATAATGATTGGACTAAATATCCGTTTGTTTTTCATTGCAAAATTTCAACTGGACCGCGAACCACCAACTGCAGAACGAGAAAATAACCGTGCATCCATTTATCTCATTATCATAGTGGCAGTATTTTTTCTAGCTGCTTGGCTACCAATTTTTCTACATATTATCGTATGCAATTTTCTGGGATCAACGTGTTACGCATTTAGAAACGAAGGAACAGACCCATTACGTATTTTACCTCGCATTAATGCGGTTCTGACACCTTTGCTGTACATTAGGGGTTGCGCAGCTCTTAAAGCCACGCTGTTTACTAAGGTCTGGAGATTTTTTTGCCATCACAAGAGGTAAGAAACCTCGACTTCCCTGTCCATACACACAAGCGCGTGTACACTCACACTCACAACCCACAGCACAGATGTGTCCAAGCCACAAACTAAATAGCTGGCTCGTTACAGTCTCGTTTCAGTTATTTGAATGATGACATAATTGCATTCTGCATAATATATTAAGTGACACATCATATACATTATACTATGATACGACTATTAAAGTCTACAAAGATTTGTTCTTCGAAGAATATTGTTTGGTATGACGTCTAAATACATTAAGTGAAATTAACTTTGCATAATCACCTGTGTAACAGGTTCAGCTTCAAGATGTTCATGTTAAAGCTTACCCATTGCATGCAATATTTTCTTATCGTTCGTATATTTCATCATATTGTCAGCAAAATACTTTATGTTTTCAAATGTGTTGAACGGCTACTATGACTCTTGACACTGATTATACTGATAGAATTCAGGCCAAATGTTCTTTGTACTTTTTCAGCATCGAACCAGAATCCGTGGAGCGTCATCATGTGCTAAACATGCACCCATCATCTGCCAAATAGGACCCATAGGATGCTTGATTTATGCTTTGAGCCAGACACAGCTGAAAATGACTTGATAAACGTGATATGTGAAATAGGATATAGGCTGAAGTAGTTTATAATGGCGCATTCGTTTATTAAAACTTGCATCGACAATCACATGCTTTAATATCTATTATAAATGTGTATTGTATGGGAATGTATAGGCCGTTTACATTGTAATTTGATATCATGTCTGTTCCTGTGTTTCTATTCCTTGTGTCAAAAAGAATGCATGGTGTTTGGTAATGTCTCAATTGCATGTTGTAAGCAAGGACAGCACTCTCAGTTCTCTTTCAAACTTTCAAATTGCTAAAGCTTGTACAATCAACATGCCAACATTATTATTATTATTATTATTATTAGTGGTAGTAGTAGTAGTAGGCTATAGATAGGCTACTAATAATGTTGTTATAATAATAACAATAAAAAGGCAGTGGTGTCCCTCACTGTAATTCAAACTTGAGTTGATAAATAAGAGGCTTGCATACTTAAAACTATAACTTGCTAATGAGTTCTGTCTACCTAATTGAATCACCTGAACTAAATACCGGTGGTGTATGCACAACACAGTGCTTTATATTTTTTGAAAAATGCCAATAAATGTGCTTTTGTTGTCCTTCAATTATCTTGTCTTTATTTGTGAGTGAACAGTTTGGCATTAGGCCTACATACCATTCTATGTCAATAAATGTGTGCAGCAGTTATCAAATATGAGAGCAAGTAATAATGAATGTACAATAGGAGTTGTATCAACATTAAACACTACTGTGTTTTGCATGCACTGGCTGTATTTATTTCAGGTGTTTAAAACACAAGACAAATGTAACACAACCTGCCTGACTGTCCAACTAGTCTGTCAGTCTGAAGGCTTTTTCAGCTCTCTGTTTAAAGCAGCAGAACACAGACACACAACACAGAAAGCAAACACACAACAAAGTCTGAAGGTCTATAAGCATCATGCTTGACTCTAAAAATGAAAAACGGTAATGAAATGAAATGTAAGGATTGATCCATCTTTGACATATTGTAAATAAAAAATGGGATTTTAACCTATTTACGTTACTTTCTCTGCAAAGCGTTTTTCAGGGTCATCTGTTTTAAGCTTGATTCACAGGTTGTCAGGAATGATGTCTGATGACAAGTGGCCAAAGGCCTTTATGAGATATGGATAATGTGCTAAGTAGTGGTGTTTTGGACAGAGCCTAGAGTTTAGGAAAGCTTTTTTTTACATTCATAGTGACTCTGTTAGACAATGCCAATTCAAGGATATGTTTCATCATTCACAGGGACATAATGACATACCATAAGAGGAAGTCACCTCACAAGGGTCCCATTTTCAAGGCCATTTCCTCTAATGGTCAGCTTGGTGATAAATGTTATGGGAATTAAGTGGGGTTTGTTTGTTCTGTCTGGAAATGTATAGGGATTGCTGGATTGTATTATTCAATGTGTCCAGTGTGAAATAACCCTTCTTAAGGAGCATCTTGCAGGTTGGAAATACACTATAAAGCATATACAGTATAGCATTATATAAAGTGTATATAAATGATGAAGGAAATAGATTCTCAGAACAAAAAAACATATTGTAATACAATTGTGAGAAAATAACTTCCGCATTTATAAACCACTAACCGGAAGTGAGGTATAACATTTCCATTCAGTCTGTCGTCCCTTAGGTGTAGATTTTGGTGCAACTAAAAGTAAAACACTGCCTGAAATTGACTTTTTTATGTCATTTTTAACTCACGCTGTTGTGTCAGACATACAGTGCATGCGAAAAGAATTCACAGCGCTTCACTTTTTCCACATTTTGTTATGCTACAGCCTTATTCCAAAATGGATTCAATTTATTTTGTTCCTCAAAATTCTACACATAATACGGTATACCCCATAATACATAATACAAAGAAATCACTTGTACATAAGTATTCACAGCCTTTGCGATCAAGCTCAACATTGAGCTCAGGTGCATTCTGTTTCCACTGATCATCCTTGAGATGTTTCTACACTTCTCTTAATTGGAGTCCACCTGTGGTAAATTCAGTTGATTAGACATGATTTGGAAAGGCACACACCTGTCTATATAAGGTCCCACAATTAACAGTGCATGTCAGACCACAAAACAAGCATGAAGTCGAAGGAATTGTCTGTAGACCTCCGAGAGACAGGATTGTCTGGAGGCACAGATCGCTGCAGCACTCCACCAATCAGGCCTGTATGGTAGAGAGGCCAGGCGGAAGCCCCTCCTTAGTAAAAGGCACATGGCAGCCCGTCTGGAGTTTGCCAAAAAGCACCTGAAAGACTCCCAGACCATGAGAAACAAACTTCTCTGGTCTGATGATACAAAGGTCGAACTCTTTGGCGTGAATGGCAAGCGTTATGTTTGGAGGACACCAGGCACCGCTCATCACCTGGCCAATACCATCCCTACAGTGAAGCATGGTGGTGGCAGCATCATGCTGTGGGGATATTTTTTAAGCGGCAGGAACTGGGAGACTAGCCAGGATTGAGGGAACGATGAATGCAGCAATGTACAGTGACATCCTGGAAGAAAACCTTTTACAGACCGCTCTTGACCTCAGACCGGGGCGATGGTTCATCTTTCAGGACAACGACTCTAAGCACACGGCCAAGATATCGGAGGAGTGGCTTCAGGACAACTCTGTGAAGGTCCTAGAGTGGCCCAACCAAAGCCCAGACTTGAATCCCATTGTATAAATGTAAATTTACATCGTTCTTTATTTCTAATAAATTTGCATTTAAAATGTTGTCATTATGGGGTATTTTGAGCAGAAGTTTGAGGAACAAAAAATATGTGAATCCATTTTGGAATAAGGCTGGAACATGTAACATGTTGTATATGTGTATGTGTATATATGTATGTGTATATATATATATATGTATATATATATATATATATATATATATATATATATATATATATATATATATATATATATATATACTGTATAATTTATATATACATATAGCTAATACTATCAACTTTAATCAAAACACACACTGGTGAGCTGTCTAATTGAAAGTTGTACAGAATATTACTATACAGACTGCTATTACTATGCAGACAAATTGACGGATTGAGGTTTGGAGTCTGGCTGTGCCACTCTAAAATATTGAAATTGTTCTCTATTTACCATTTCTTGCCTTGTTTGGCTGTATGTTTTGGATCATTGAATGGTTTAATGCAATCCAATGCCGTCTAATGGGGGCAGGTCTCTCGGCACACTGCCTGATCTTTTCCTCCAGAATCTTAATTTAGCCCCTTGTTTTAGACAGACCTCAATCTGTCAAAAAAAGTGAGCACAAGGCCAGAGTGATGGCAAATAATCGTTCCTGTCTCAAAATCCGAATTTCTGTTTAAAAAGTGCAGTTTAGAATTATTGTGGACACTAGAGAGGCTTGGTAGGTCCTATACGAACCATTTTGAGAGCTGTGAAGGCAAATAAAGATGTTTCCATTGACTATTTAGGGTATGAATAGTTTTGGACATGCCATTTTTATAAAAATGTTAAAATGTCTTTTTTTGATTCCATGTTTCTCCCATATTGTCTTACAACCTTTTGGCATGTGACAGTGTCATTTTCAGTCAGAACAAGCATGATGAAGAGAAAATCAACATTAAATCAATATTTGCCAGGGGTATGAATAATTTTGTTCTTAACTGTATCAGTGATCTTACCCTGCTTTTCACCATCTCTTAAAACAACAATACAGTAGATGCACGCAGGCAGGCAAAATTGAAAGGTCACATTGATAGCCTATGACGTCACCTATCGGCAGCAGCGCAGGTAGACGAGGCTACCACCTTTACTTCTATATTACATTTAAACATTTTTTATTCTCGAATAATTGATTCACACGTTAATTTTTAAATGTTTATTAGTAATTTTACGAAGCATTGATCATTTAAATAACCACTCAAAAGGGCCATTCCTACCACAGGGACATTCCTAGGCAAAGGGGCAGGGGCTGAGGCACCCATAGCGCCCCCTTCTGCACGTGCATGGTCCAGGGCAGTTCCTCTGTCAAGTTGTTTAGTTAACTACAACAGTGTTAGTAGTATGCACGAGTCTCCATTCGTATGACTCTGACCACACTGAGACCATCCGTAAAAAGCAGAGAATGTCCAATGTTTTGGGATAATTTCAAACTTATAGAAAAGAAGACAAGGTGCTATGTGTCCACTGCAAAGCAGAACTGGCGTACCACAACGACACGTCAATGATGATTCAAAATCTGAGCCAAGAGCATCCAGTTGTTAACACCAGCTCACCAAGTGTAGCTGAGACAAGGCAACATAAACATTGATGTATTAGCTAGTAAGAACATACAGTATTTGTAGTGGCTGTAGCCTAATGTCATGAGTCGATACGATGTCAAGTTGTGGAAACTTTAAGTAGTAAACTAATTCATGTAAAATTTCAAGTGAGCAATACACCAAAAAACTCATCACACACACACACACACACACACACACACACACACACACACACACACTCATCTTGTCCCTCTTTCTCTCTCTCTCTCTCAGAAAAGCATACACACACACACTACCGGTGTGTAAGGCTACCTCACCAAATAGGCCTACCCCAGACATAATTATTACAGCCCTTACAAAAAAAATAACTGCATTACTTTAAGTGTAAATATTTGCAGTTCTTATGTAGGAAATGTACAGGGATGAATTTATTTATCAACAGCTCATGCATTCACAGCACCTCAGTGAGCCTCCTCTGACAGCTTGGGTCATCCTGCGCTCAGAACCACAAAAAACCTTGTTGGCCTATTTTCCATTATCTTCCCAGATCTATCGTGAGACCTACTACTGCAGTTCTTATGCAGCAGTGTCAAAAAACCCTACTGGCCAAGATTTATGCTCATTTGCCATTGTAGGAGTGGTGGTAAATGTGTCGGTGGCACTCAAGTGTCAGTCCGTGTCATGTTCCATTTTGACTAGGCTAAGTGGTCAACATCAGTATTCAATATGGATTTAATTCCAATCCCGTAATAGTATTTAGATGTTTTTTCAAGGAGAGAACTCATTGGCCTGTTTGGACAGGCCTGGCCCCCTAAGGTCCACCCATGACTCAATCTGTCCGTTTATTTCCACAAAACTCACCAGAAGTCATCATTTAAGGGGTTATCCCCCCCCCCCCAGAGCCCCCTACAATTTCTGAGTTACTAACTTTTTCAGGGGGGTAGGGGGGGCCTTTTCATGTCTGTGCCCAGGGGCCCAGTGGCTCATAATCCATCCATGGAAATGCAGTATTTCGGACACAAAAAAAAATGCACTGTACTGCATAGTAGCCTACTGTACTTTACTGCAGAAATGCAGTATTTTGGACATGAAAATACTACTGTACTGCACTGTGACTACATACAGCTGGACTGCCATACAGCACAGAGTCACTGCTCATGGCAGCACAAGAGCAGAGCAGGCCCTGAGTACAAGATCAATAGAGATCTACACATACTGTTCACTGGTTTACTTGAAGAGTTGTAAACAGTGTTGTAAGGCTGCGTGTACAAATCCGCTTGGAGCTCCAGTGGAATTTTGATTTGCGACGAGAATTCTCGGTCTAACCGTTGATGTGCTGTGTGAAAGGGCGGAAATAGGCACCCACCACCAGCCCAGCACTAAACTCCGAGCGTGGTAAACAAAATCGGATATTTCAGGCAGTAAAATGTTATTTTGAAGTATTAAAAAACATCGTTGTTTTAGAATTTTCGAACGCGAGGTGCAGTAATTGGTGCTTTTACGATACAGGTTAAGTTGTTGCCGGTGTTCCAGTAATTTGTTGTTTTGCGCTCTGTCTAATCATTCTATGTTGTTTTTATATCTTTCAATTATTAATGTTTAAACTATTTCCCTTTTATGCTTTTATGTACTATTACCTTGGGTATTTTATGTTTTCTTTTTTATTCTTTACTTTTTAAACTATTCTTTGTCTATTGCCCTTTATTTGCTATTACTGTTGCTTTTGTTTATGTAAAGTGCATTGAATGAGCTCTGTGTATAAAATGCGCTATATAAATAAACTTGACTTGACATACAAGGCATGATCCCAGGTCCAGGCTGTGTAAGGCAGCCCCTGAGGCAGTCCAACACATAACAGCAGGGTGCAAGATGCTGGCAGGCAAGGCATACATGGAGCGCCATAATTAGGTGGCTGGGATAGTATAGGAACACCTGTGCTAAGTAAACCCAAACTCAAAATGGGATACACCTTCGAAGGTGGTCGAGAAAGACAAAGCCAAGATACTGTGGGACTGGATACAGACTGACAAACTGGAAAAGGCCAACCAGCCAGACACAGTAGAAACGGGATAAGAAGGCTGTGATAGATGTCGCAATACCAAGTGACGGCAACATCAGGCAAAAGGATAATAAGAAGCTTCAGAAATAGCAAGTACTGAGAGAAGAGTTAGAGAAAATGTGGAAGGAGAAGGCAACACTGAGGTCTGTGACTCCCAAACTGAATGAGTGGCTCCAGCAGATTCCAGGAAATACATCTGAGACCTTGATCCAGAAGAGTGCAGTCCTAGGAACAGCCAAGATACTGTGCAGAACCCTCAAGCTCCCAGGCCTAGAAGACCTGAGCTTGGAGGATGAATGACCGCCCACAGGGGGCAAGAGGGAAATTGTATATATATATATATACTGCGTTTTGCCATGTCATTGTCCCTTCCCTCAAAGAATCTGTTCTGTATACCTGGAATCCAAGGAATGTTAACCTGAGAGGGCTTTTGGGGGACGTTTTCTTCTGGCGCTTCCATTGCCTTATGCCTTTTTCAAGCATGTCATCCCTCATCACACAGATGCTGAATATTGCTGTATTGTCCACCCTTTCATGAAGCACTTTGTTGACATGGGAAATGCCTAAACCACTGGAGAAAAAGAAGAGAGGAAATGAAATACGGATCAGTCCAGATGACAACTCCCAGGCTCAGTGCACCTGCACTAATGACACATGTATAAAAGTTACTTTATTTTATTTTAAGATACTTTAAAAAACAGACTATTCACAGATGAAACTGAGGTGGTCCACCATAAATCTCTGTTATTTGCAGGTCAAGTCAAGTCAAGTCACTTTTATTTAGGCTATATGGCGCATTTTTGTATGTACAGAGTGCAGCCCAAAGTGCTCCACACACACAAAAGACAAAAATGCCGGACGGAGCAAAGTAGTCACCAGCGTACCTGTGACACCAAGACATAACAAACTAATTTAAAAAATAACAAATGACACACAAGACAAAAGATGCCGGATGGAGCGGTGTAATCGCCAGGATGTGCCAGTCCACGTGCTGCATTATTAACCAGGTTAATTCAGACTACTAAGTTTGGGAATTCATGATTCAAATGTTAGTCCGGCGGTTTTGGGAACCGTTTTGTGAACGATGCATCGTACCAGTTTCATAACCTCTGTGGTTGTATGGGAAACACACCCCAGATATTTAGAATTCACTAAAGATTATATTTTGCGAACTAGAATTCAAAATGCAAATAAACATTCCATATGAAGTTGTCATGGATATCAATGTGTTGAGAATATTCCCTATTAATGGTTGCACTTTCTTACCACAATATTTTTATTCCAGTAAGCACTGTGTCTTTCCTTTAAAGTCCACTGACTATAACTTGCCATGTGTGACATTTTTGAACATGTGTAGCTGCCTCCTTATATGTGTATGGACATACAGTATGCAGTGTTTCCCACAGAATTGGATTCAATTTGTGGCAGTAGCTGACTTGGACAATGGGGGGAAGTTTGAGAGAACCCTTGCAATTGTAACACAGTTGAAAGGCTGCTGATGTGTGGATGTGGAATTAAATTAAATTAAGCATAGAATATTAATCTGTGGCGGCCGATTTTTATTTCGTGGTGGATTATGAACTTTCGGGCCCCTGGGCCCAGATGTATTAAGGGCCCCCCACTAATTGTCGTATATGTGGGAGGGGGGGTTTGGGGGTCCTCCCCCAGAAATTGTTTAATTTGTTTGATGTGATTTCCTGTATTCTGGTGCATTTTGGGGATGGCTAATACTAAATTCAATCAGATTCATAGCCTACATCCTGATTTGTTGATATTGAGGCAATGATTCCATGCAAAGGCTTGGGCTTCAGGGCCCCCTGACCCCTTGGCCTGGGCCCGGTAGGCCCGTGCAGTAATCCATCCCTGGCGCCCCGCCACAGATTAGTATGGGAAACACTGGTATGTGTGTGAGAGTGTAAAGGTCTGTATGTGTGCATTTAGGATTGTATTGTGGAGGGCGGCAGGGTGTCAGGGCTGCTTTAATCCAAAAGGTTGAGAAGCACTGCTCTAAACCCACGTTTAGTACAGTGGTTACAGTTGGGGTTGTTTTTAAATGGGTGTCTGACAGTTAATAACAAGATAATTTATTACAAAAAAGATTATGCAATTGTGCGAGCAATTATTATAATATTTAAAAGTCTGTCTACTGAGTGACCCCATATTTTGGGGGTCCTAATCCTGTGCAGAGTTTAATACCCTCTGTAAAAATGTTACGATTCTAAAGCTTATCCGACAGTGCTCTTCCATTACTCATTGTTGGCTCAAAGTCAGTTCTAATAAATATTAACACTTTCTTCCAGACAGTTGCACCACTCTGCTCCACTCGAATAAGGACATTGGTGTTATTTCAGGAAATAGTTTCATAAGCTATGTTTCTGACAATGCGTCTGCCTCACACAAATTAGATCATTTCTGTGCAATACTGGAAAAACAGTAATGAAGAAAGAAAAAAGTTCTACAAAATACATTAACAGACTCAGAAAAGAACTTCCAAAACACTGGATCCTATTTGTGCAAGGAATCTGGAAACATCATAATAAAAAAAGCTATTTATTGATTTTTTTTTGTAGCCAATATCTTGCTGTTGATCTGGTAACTGTAAAATTGTTCTGATGTCATATGTATTAATACTGCTCCAACTAGTGACCATTAGATCAAGGTTTAGGCGATGGATTATTGGTACATTGTTGAGGAAAGATCTTCCCAACCTGAGGAATTACAGATAATTCTCTATGATTAATACAATGCACTAGAGAGCAAAATCATACTGAAATATACAGAAATAAATAGCATATTTCCGATGAACAAGCCGAAGTGGTGTTGTACATACATTTTAAAATACAATTTGTAGCCTAAATAAAGTTGGATTTTAAAATAACTTAAAACACAACATTATTGACAGTGAGAAATATATGTATTCACTTTTTAGTCTAATGAATTGAGTCTCCTTGATTTTGATTAACAATTCATAAACATTAAAGCAGATGCAACTCTACCTGCTGTAGGCATATTTCTAAATATCCTATACACAATTAACAAGAGATAAATGTATTATTATCTTCTCATTTGTAAAATTAAAAAAATAATAATAATCTCATTTGTCAAATTTGTCAAAATAAAGCACCCACTTAAGACACTGTCCAATGCTGAACATAAATGATGAGGAAAACATCCGGTGGTGATTCTAGAAAAATGTTGACAGGGTGGCCAGGCTGGGGCACAGAGGACTGGCACATAAACATAACGTGAAACATAAAACTATACATATTAAAGCCTTACATTCAATATCAAATTATGCATTATTAATAACCAAACTGTTTTATGTAAAGATTAATTGAAAATACACAATTTGACATATGAAGTAACAAATAACTTAAGTTTTAGAACATTTGAAGCACATAACTTTGTAGATGCAATGCAACAAGAAGAGAGTATTTTCAGGTAAAGCAGTAGCGAACTAGAATGAAGTTTTCCACCATATAAGCTAGATGTGCATGGAGAACAACTTCACTACAATGATAGAAATTGGTCCTTGAGTTTACTGCCACAGGACATGCATAGCATCGCCATGCGTACCAATAAATATAGCCTCAATAATTTGACCAGCATCAAATCAATGTAAAATGCTTGTTTTGGCTAACAAGAAAATATACTTGGAGACATTTCATCCATCATATCTCTGGTGGAGTGGCCGACTGGATTCTGGGGTGGCCTGTACCGCCCTATGCCCCCCATCTGGCTCTGACCCTGAAAACATATGGGAGGTTGTACTACACAACCTCATGCCATTCTGTTCTATTTTCATAAGGCACATTCCCCCCTCATGCACTCAAATGTCATTCTCCAAATAAGAAGATATTCCACTGTGATGTAATAGGCCTATAGGCCAAAACATAAATAAGTAGACCTAAGTCAAGAAAATGACAGGATAATTATAAATTCATAATTACATAATTGTTGCCCTCTGTCAACCTCACTACACTTGAAAGGACAAAATAATGAATGAAGTTTCAAGAGGCACAGTTGGATTTAATCTCCCTTTTGATAGGCTGAAGCTTGAGGAATGAATTCAGAGGACAAGTGATCGTGAAGATGCACTAAAGTCTGTCGCTGTAGTTGTCAGCAGATTTGTGCAGTCGGTAAGCCTTTTTAAGTGGAAAACTATGCGCAATTTATTTGTTGTTTCCTCAGTATCGGGCAAATTCTGTGCCAGACGGTTTTGCCCACTGCAGCTCGTAAGGAAGGACTGGCCCAAATATACAACGCGGGGGTACAGAGTGCGTTACACCTTGCCATTACGGCAAAAAGGTTAGTCGCTTCATTTCTGAATCTGAGACCTTTACCAGTCAGTTGTCTGACAATAATATTCACAAAAGAAGGACACCATAAAATTAGGAAGCATATTACAACAAACACAATAATACGCAACGATTCTTTCTTTGTTTCTCTTTCTGCGGTGGGCAACTGTCGGCCTAGTTGATGTCTTGCAATGACATACAATTTTACAGTCATGATAACCTTCGTGAGAACAATTATTTGTAAAGCAATGACGCCAAACGCGTTAATTTGGGCGGCCTTTGATATAGGCACCATGTTTTGGACAGTCAGTATTACGTATGTATAAATCCAGCAGAATGCGCATATCCAAATAACGCATGCACGAGTAATGAAGCGGTTGTAAAAAAAGGGATGGCATACAGCGAAATACCTGTCAAATTGTGCAAACAAAAATGTCAGTACATTCACACCAAGAAATGATGGAAGTATGTAAAAAGTTCCGTTCCTTGATGGATACCCTTCTTGAACATCAAAAAGACCAAGATAGTAAACCGAGAATCCCGTTAGTGTGTCACTGATGCTGGTGTTAAGCATAAAAATAAAGCGGTTTTGTATTCGAAGAGAGCGAGTACCAAGGATGCCAATCACAACAGAACCACCCAAAAGGACTGAGCTAGAGGCGAACAAAATATGAAAAATAAATATCAAAAAATCTTCTGGACGATCAAAATTTACAGACAGAGGTATAGTGGAGTTTTGGATATACATATTGGTTCTCCTGACTGATCAGAGCAATGTGGCAGAAGTTAGCCATTGCCCTGTTTTTATAGACCTGAAGCATCTTCTCAGTTTGTCTCTTGAGTCTAATGCCAAATCACAAGGGTGCACAATAGCGCACTGAAAACATGTCTGAATGGCTCCTGCCTAATTTGGCCTACATTTTTTGTCAGCTCAAAGTAGTCACAACAAAAATCTATCCAATTTTTTGAAGTAGGTTAGGGGCATATTGTGAGTGACATATGTTATACAATATGGTCTATTTTGAAAGTACTTTCAAATTCACATATTTGATGTCAATTTGAATGACATGACAATTTGATGACATTTTTGATCAATTGATCATTTTTGACAATTTGAATACTTTGGACATAATATGACTGACATGTAGGCCTATGTTTCCAAATATGGTCTATTTTAAATATATGGCCTAACATTGTAAAGAGGTCCATAACTGTGAATTTTGGCAACATGACTCACATGTAAGATTTCTTGTAAAATTCAAAAAGCATCAAAGAAAGTTTTGTAATACACTAAAGTTTACAGGGCTCACAATAGCAGACTATTACAAACAATAAAATGGCTAATAAATAGTGGTAACACTGTATTAGACATCATTTCACATTTCTTAAGTCTTAATTGAACAATTTCTTATTCTTAGTCATTAATTCTTTGTAAATCCATAATAAGCAACTCTTGATGCGAGATTACTGGTATATTATATGGATCAAGAAAGAGAGTTTATAGACTGCTAATACAGTGCCTGAATATGTGACTTACAGTGCAACTGGAAAGTTTTCAGATCCTTTCAAGTTTTCCACATTTTGTTATGTTTCAGACTCATCTTAAAATTAATTTAATTCATACAATACATTCTACACACAATAATCCAATACTCCGCAAAAAAAGGTTATATATAAGGTCTCACTGTTTATGGTGTATGTCAGAGAGAAAACCAAGCCACGAGGGTCGAGAAAATTGTCCGTAGATCTGCAAGACAGGGTTGTGTGAAGACACAGATCTGGGGAAGGATACAAGAACATTTCTGCAACATTGAAAGTGCTCAAGAGCATGGTAGCCTCCATCATTCTCAAATGGTTGTCCTTTACGCAGTTTGGCTGAGTGGCTATCTAGGAAGACTGTTGGTTGTTCCAAACTTTTCCATTTGAGAATGATGGAGGCTACCGTGCTCAGCCGTGTGATGTACATAATTAAATCAAGTAAATCCAGCAATTCTTTTTTTTTTAGTGCAAGCATAAATTTGGCATGGAGAAACACACATTCATTTCAGTCTTGATACATCCGACTGTGAGCGTGAAAGATGACGTACGCAACTGTGTTTCGAGTGTTATGCTGTCATGCACCCCAGTCAAAGCCTTGCCTCCTATCAGTCCAAAGATGAATGGCCCATGGAGGATAACCGGTCCACCAAGGATGTGAGGAAAGATGTGGTTTCTGTGTATTATAGTATTCCCTCTGTATTATACTAAACTAGTGTGTAAGCATTTATTGGGTAAAGAAAGCAGCCAATAAGTGCCCTCCTTATCGGTTTATCAGAAAGCACAGGGTGTGCTGGTGGCCATGTTGGCTGTAGTTTGAAAATGGCAAGTCTATTAGGGTTGAATTATTTTTCTAATTTGTAAATAGTTTGTCATATGCGCTTAATCTGACTCAGTATGCATTCATTACCACAACCACACACATTCTGTGTTGGGGAATCAGATACTCTCTGGGATAATATTCAAACATTCAATTTGTGCATTAATGCTGATACCCCACAGAGGTCACAATTCTCTAACCAGCTGCTCTGAAAGTCTATGCATTCTCATACCATCAAACTACCAATAACAGCCAACATACCAACAACTAAATGACATTTTATATTCTAAAATCACTATAACCTGCAATCTCGTTGGGCTGATTTCATTGACTGACATCAGTGTTCACAATTATTCACTTGTCCGATGTCGTCTTCCAACTGCCAAAGACACATCTTCCACCACATATTGTGTTTTCTGGAAAATGCACTGTAATTTATTTACATATTTATTTAGGAAAGACATAGCTTCAGTATAACTGTGGAAAGAATGTAGGTTATACAGAGAACAAACTTTGTGGTGCATTTGTTGCACTGCTGAAGCTGAACCAAAGTCATGTTAGGCAAGTCGCTCCACTCGGCAGCCATATTGCAACGCATTTTGGGCACTTATCGGGCATCTATTTCGGGCTTCCATCCAGTTGCACACACGCCCATCATCATGAAGTGCTTCGAGAGGCTGGTCCTGGCCCACCTCAAGACCTGCTTACCACCCTCACTGGACCCATTCCAATTCACCTACCGTCACAACAGGAGCATGGAGGATGCCATCTCTACGGTACTCCACTCCGCCCTGTCCCACCTTGACAATAGTCAAGTCAAGTCAGATTTATTTTTAAAGCGCATTTAACATGCACATAGTGCAACCCAAAGCGCTCCACAAACAAGACACATAACAACAAGACAAAAGATGCCGGATGGAGCGGCGTAGTCGCCAGCGTACCCGTGACACCAAGACATACAAGACAGACAACAAAACAAATAAACAAATAAAAAAAAGAAAATATATTTAAAAAGGGGGAAAAGTGATGTTAAAATTAGTCCAATTTCCAAACCAGCTGGAAATGTCCAAGGGCAATGATGATCCGTGAAAACTGCGCACAGAGCTGTGTCTTCACAACCGATGCAATGCCAACAAAGTTCTTTAGCAACTGACCAACCCGGTGAATTCACTGACAGTCTGGAGATAACGTTAACGTTAGAAGCTAGGCCTTGTAGACTGCAGTCTGGAGATGACTGGAAGCACAGTCCAAAGTACTGGGCGATCGTGTAGATCCGCAATCCGGTGGACTTAACAGTGACCGTTTGTTGCTCCGTGAGATTGCAGCTCTTCACCGTTAACGTTAGTCTGCAGTTGGCAAGCAGCTCGCAGGTCAGCAACAGCTCGGCGGCCACGGCAGATCTTTCGCAGAGTAGCCAGCCTAGGTCCAGCTGTCCCGAGAGATCCCCTCGACCAGACAGTGAAGTGCTGCACCGCTCACGGATAGATGGAAGGATGTCCGATGCCCAGCTAGAGCAAAAGCTAGTCACAGCAAGCTCCCAATGGACAAATGTCAACAACATCAGCTGACTTAGAAGCAGTAAAAAGGGCTAAGAATAACACGAAAACTATCAAAAATAGCGTAAATAAATAGGGAAAACATTTAACTAGACAAACCAATACAAAAAATAAACATGACATTGCATAAAATTATGAACATTACATAAAAAAAAAAAAAACATGATGCCAGGCGGAGCGGCGTGTGTCGCCAGCGTCCCCGTAACCTAGCAACACTTATGTGAGAATGCTGTTCATTGACTTCAGTTCATCATTCATCACCTTCTTCCCCTCTAAACTGATCAATACCTCCATCTTTAACTGGATTCTGGACTTCCTAACCAACAGGCCGCAGACTCCTCAACCCTCCCCTGAACATCGGTGTACCACAGGGCTGTGTGCTGGAACCTCTCCTTTACTCCCTCTTCACCTACGACTGCATACCTGTAAATGACTCTAACACCATTGTCAAGTTTGCAGATGACACTATAGTGATTGGTCTCATCAGCAACAACGATGAGACGGCCTACAAGGAGATGGTCCAGCACCTAACATCGTGGTGCACCGACAACAACTTGGCTGTCAACACCAAAAAGACAAAGAGCTCATTGTGGACTTCAGGAAGTCAAAAGCTAGCACATGCACCCCCATTCTCATCAACGGGACTGAGGTGGAGTGTATCACCACCTTCACGTGTCTGTGTCCACATCTCTGAGGACCACTCTTGGACCCTCAACACCTCTACCCTGATCAAGAAGGCTCACCAGCGTCTCTTCTTTCTGAGGTGAACTTCTACCGCTGCACCATTAGCCCCCTTTAGACCGTCGAGCCAAAGCCGAGCTAGCCAGGCTAATTTACATCCGTGTTAAAGATGTTTGCCTGTCAGGAGGCTAACTCTGTCCAGAGGTCGTTATATAGCACAGTAAAAAGAACTTATGAGTTAACTAAAATAGACAAGCGTACCGCTAAATTATTCCTGCCAGGGTGTTTTATGCTATATATCGATAGTGTGGAATACTTTAGAGAATTATTGTAAAAGCACCAATTTCCACCCCTTTCGTTCGAAAATTTTAAAATAAAGATGTTTTTTAATACTTCAAAATATCATTTGATAAATGAACCTCACATTTTCCAGTACCCAAAGGTGTGTCGATTTGAACAAAGTCTGGTTTGGTTCTTAGCAGGAGTATCTACTGCCTTCAAAATCCTATTTTCTTTACTGTGTGCTCAGAGTTTGGTGCTGGGCTGGTGGGTGCCCTCTCATGCGGCACATCGTCGCGAAATCAAAATTCCACTGGATCTCCAAGCAAATTTGTACACACAGCCTTACAACACTGTTTACAGCTCTTCGAGTCACGGTAAAATGTCATTTTTGGTACATAGCTCATTTATATACACATATGTTGTGTGTGCTTGCGTTTCTTTAGGAATCTGCCTTCTTGGTTTGTATAGAAATGAATATTAAGTGACATACACGTAAAATGGCAGAAATAGGTGACTCACTTTGATAGCATACAGGACAGGATAGAGATATACGTGACTTTCTGCTTATCCTGTTTGAAAATGGGTGGTATTGGTGACGTTTTCACAAGCGAGGGCATGTCGAGGTGTAATCCGGAGAGGCTCCCCCCCCCCCACCCCCACAAAGCCTTCTTGCCTGTCCTGTTGAGGTGTCAACCACGACCATGACAACCAGAGACAACCAGGAGGTGGACATTTTGCAGACTTTTTGCCCCTCAACAACCCCCTACCCCCGGACAATTGCACCACCCTATCCCACCCATAGTGTTCTATTTATATTTATAAATGTACATACTGTAATTACATTTATACATAGCCATATTCTACTGCTCTTTGTATTATTCGTCCTGCACATCCTTGAGGTGTCCATTACCATGGCAACCTTGACAGGGACAACAAGGAGGTGGACATTTTGAGGACATTTTACCCCTCAACAGTCCCTTCCCCCCAGACAATTGCACTGCCCTATCCCACCCACAGTGTTTTTATTTATATTTATAAATACTGTAATTACACATATACACGGCTATATTTTGGGCTCTGTGCACTAGCTTACTTGAAGTCGGCACACCAGTTTCCTCGTTGACATCCCTCGTTGTCATCCTTGGTGGAAGCTAAAATCGCTTTTATAACGACAAAGAGGCACACAGCAGTTCTCCTTAGATCCTAGCCTCGTAAACCATACAAAGACATTAAGACTCGCTACACAGTACATTGTGTTTCTAATGTTTTGGTATAGCTAAAGCACTCATAGCCATGTCAACGAACAGGAAACTGGTTTGCCGACTTCAAGTAAGCAAGTGCACAGTTTAGCCCATAATTTAATGGATATTGAAAGAAAGATAATTTAATGGATGTTGATAAGCTGATAGTTTAATGGATGGATGAATGGTTTGAAGAAGATGGGTGGAGACAAGGTAAAAATGTTGCTATGATGGTTGCTAGGTTGTTGCTAGGGTAATTGAGATGGTTGCTAAAGTGTTGCTAAGGCATATGGTGGTTGCTATTCCAAATAAAGTGGTTACTATGGTTGGTAGAGTAATCATCTTGGTTGCTATGGTGGTTGACATGGTTTAATGGATGTTGATAGACAGATAGTTTAATGAATGTTGATAGATAGTTTAATGGATGTGTATAGGCAGATAGTTTAATGGATGAATGAATGGTTGGAAGTAGTAAGTAAGTAAGTAACTTTTATTTATATAACGCATTTATCTATGCACAGAGTGAAACCCAAATAAATAAATTTAGAAAAAAAGTATTTTTACTAGTAGTAACGCATTCATCTATGCACAAAGTGCAACCCAAATAAATAAATAAGAAGAAATTTAGAAAAAAAGAAAATTCCATGTTAACTTAGTCTAATTAGACCGATGGATAGAACGTTGAAAGGAAAGTGGTTTGTGTTAATAGGGTAATTGTGATTGTTGCTAGGGTGTTGCTAGGGTACATATGGTGGTTGCTATGCTATATAAAGCATTTGCTATGCTGATTGTTATGGTAATCATGTTGAATAGTTTGAAGTGGATAGATGGATTGAAGTGGATGGAGTTAAATAGTTTGAAGTGGATGAATGAGAGACAGTTGGATGGAAGGTGCCTTGTATTCTTGTATAATGGAGAGAGTCTAGGCCTACAAAGTTTTTATGTTAAATGGTTGAAGCTGAATTAAACAGAGAAAGTTTGGTTAGATTAATAATAATAAGTATAAGAAGCCTAGAAAGAATAGTACAGTGCATTTCCATGCGCTGTAATTAGCTATTTGAATGGTAGAATGACTTCACTGTTTGTTATCAGTATGTTTTTGTTTTGTTCTTACAATGACATGTTTGTCCTGAAATAGTCCTCCTTGAAAATGTTTTTCTTCTACACCTGTAGGCCCTAATTAATGTCAAAACAACTAAAACTCAGAAGTCCTTAGATCGCCATAATGAGCAAAATAGCCTCATACCCAAACAGATAATTAACAAAACCCGCACAAGAACACAGCAACACATTTCACATCATAACCTCCTTTCTGTGGTGTCATGTTATGGAACATGTCATACCCTTGGGCAAAAAACATTTTACGTACATGATACCATGAGGAGGCACCACAGTATTTAAAAAGGTCATTAACTGTGTGAAATCAGGCTGTCATAATTGAAGGTGATTAATTAACCCAGGGGATGAGGATTTGAGGGAGGGCTGTATGTCCAAACAGAAAAACAAGGCCCATTGGAGTAGTCCTCAATGATGCCCACAGAGACTTATTTAAATGGTGAGTATCAGTGTTTCAGTCCCTCAGGGGAAGAGCGTTTAGCCAACAACATTGGACATGAATCTGTAGTGGTTATTACAGAAGTCACTAATGAACTGTTCACTTTTAGTCTAGTTTAGACTCTAGCGTGCTCTAATAATAATAATATATGATATGTGCCTGTGTCTGTTAAACTGTCACCACATTTCAATCATCTTTCAACACACATACAGTTACGTTTGCATGGAGTAGCCTACCTGTCATACCTAATAGAATATTTCCTTCATGATTATTCAAGTATTCCAAGGTAATCCATGATAAATCTCAAAAATATGATCTTACAGTGAGAATATGGCTACGGAAGATCAGTGCCATGGTTCAGATCAAAAACATATCCAAAAAAACTATAACACTATAAAAAGATGAAAAGGCTTAATACGTTTGCCATGTATAAGCCATGCTTAGGATAGTATAGCCTAATCAATCTTTCCATTATTGACTAGATGTGTTAGTCAAATTAATCATGGGACTAGCTTCAGACTTTAATTCAGGGTACTGATCTTAAACAAAGGCATATTTAGCCTTCACTTCAGATTACAGGGGTGACCAAGGCATCATGTGAAAGTGTGTGTTGCTCTCTTTTAATAGGTGCTATCAGTTTGTCTCTGGCATGAATGGTTGTGAGAATATCAATGTAGTTTAGCACCAGTGATATGAAATGAATAGCCAACGGCATGTGGGTAGTTTAACAATCAGGGTAAGTGCTTTGTTTCACAAGGCCTAGGAATTAATATTTGTTTAAAGTTTGCATTTTGTTTAATCTACATCCATTGAAGGATAAAAATGTTTATGGCATCTGGTCATTGACAGTTCTTAGATATGTATATGTCCAATGTGTGTTGGAGTGGACATCTGAAAGAAACATATTTTTGCCATCTAAGTGAAAGGTTAGATATTTTCATCTAATATTTCTCATGTATATTATTGTTCCTTGGGTTAACATCATTTAAGTAAGACTGATGAAGGAAAATGACTGTTGCAGTGCAGTGGCTTCATGCCCATTGAAATAAAGGGGGCACTTGCCCCCTCGGATTTTTCCTCCCTGATAATTTTTTTGAATTTGATCATAACTTTGTTCCTATTATGCTCCATAATAAGCCAGTCTATAACGACTCAAATGCATTCTTCTGGATGTGTAATAAACTGTACCAAAACAGCTGAAGACCGGTCAACATTAGCCCTTTTCCTAAAATTGGTGTCTGTGTATGTTCCCGTAACAGCTCACACGCGCATTGAGCTCGCAATGTTTTGCTTGTGTTGAACGGTTACAGTTAACGCTACAGTTTGAACAGTTGAACTGTTACAGTTACAGTTTAAACAGATGTCAATGGTCAATGGTCAAACAGTCAATGGTGTTGAAGTGGTAAGTAGTCTAGCTAAGCAATAAAAAGTAGTGGAATTATTTGTGGTTGACCAGGACATTTTGACTTGGCGATCAAATAGTTAGAACTATGGATTTGATGTTGGCCGCGAATTCAGAGCATTATGTTAACGTTAGCCTACATGGTGTCAGTGTAACGTAGCCTAGGCTTACACATATTACAAATATTTGGCACAGTCTCCTGTTTCAGTTGTTTCCAGTATCATAGAAACGAGGGTGTTAAATTTGCAGTGACTACAAAATCCAACCTAATAACATTAGGCCTACCAAGGCATTGCGTTGGATGTTTCTCAATCTCCACTTGTTCTCTTCACGTAGCCTATGTGGCAGCTAATCCATGTAGTGAAAAGGGATACCCTTTTAAAAGGAGGCCTAAAGTTGTTTTATATAAATAGGATCGCTATGACCGTGATGTAGAGGGCAAGAAAGTATAATAGTCTCCCTCATGCGCTCATAACTTAGGTTATCAGGTCTCTTGCTCATGATTTGCAGGTAGCAACTTACAAATGAGGTAGGATAGCCTATTGCTTGCCATAATGGTAATGAAAAATATATTACTAGTAAAATATTCAAATATTTAGTGTTACTCTTACTCAGCACTGAAACCTGTCAAACTTTGTTCAAAGTCCTTCATCACATGAATTAAGATTAAACTAATTTAATTTCTGAGCGCCACAAAGTCAGACCTCAGCAACTTTTTTAATGTAAGATTGTTCTTAGGTCACATATCAATCAAATCATAACAACTGCAATGGTACTGTTTTTAAAATCATGTGTAGTATGCCTAAGTGTAATGTTTGTGTCTAAACATGCTTTAATGAGCTTACACTTTAATGAGCTGAATTTGTGCTTACAGTTCTTTCACCAACCTATGTGTTTTACATTAACTTACAAAATAGATACTTTAGCTTAGTCCTCAGATAGATGAGGGTTGCTGTTTGCTCTGTTAAGGTATTTCTGTCCCTTCCAAACTGCATTGAAATGGTATGTTTAGCAGCCAGAACATGACCCCCCCCCCCCCAAAAAAAAAGCCTGATTGTGCCCCCTCTGAATTTTGGCTTGCATGACGCCCCTGTTGCAGTGCTATATCGATTGAGCTGTAAGGATACCAAACAACCTGTTGACTGATGCGAGAGTCTCATTTATAGACCATACAGAACATCTGTTGGCAGCCATTGCCTATGGTTGTTCAACACACCATTAGATGTACATAATTTATCATGCCATTTTTATTTCTTTTATTATCTAAAATATCCTGTTGAACGAAGAGTTAATCCTCCTGTTGTATTCCCAGTCAAATTTGACCAATGCACTTTTTTTGTTACTTTAATTTGACTGTAATGAGGCTCCATGACTTTGTTCTACAGGGCATCTGAACACACATTTTATTCAGTTTTATTCATTTTTTGTATACCTGTGGTGACTGGCCATACGAAATGAATGGGTGAGACCACAGTATGTGTATAAAACCAGGCACATACCTACTGATCAGATGGACAGCATGTGTGTGTGTGTACATTGACACACTCACAAACACCCCCCTGCTTCTATGACAGCCCACATGGGGACCTCTCCCCAGTAGAATCTTTCCCCCTCAGAAATGTCACCGTTCTCTTTTTTTAATGTGCTATTTTATCATCAATAACTATTTTATCATCAATATCAAGTTGTTTAATCAAAAACATTATAACCAAGTGATATTTTCAGGCATGCCACACATTTCTGTTGTAAGGATGGGAAAGGGCAGTCTTCAATGTTGCTGACATGTAAGTGTGCAAAGCATACTCATTATGCATTGTCTATCAACGGCCAAATGAATCACAGAAAATTTCATTGAGATTGACATGCATTGCTTAAAAGAGAAAAATGCTTTGTCCTGCAGCACCATCTGGTGACAATTAAGAAGAGGTGTTATGTGTGGCAATACAATGGTGGGGTTCAAATTTCATTGACATGGGAAATGCATTTGGCAGCAATTTGACAGTTAAACAGTTTAATACCACAAATTTGTGTCCGCTAAGTCATCTCACACGAACATATTTCATTTGTCTTTATGCCCATTAAAGCCTATTTTACATGGTTCCCACGGATCATGGAATTTCTGGAATATCATGGAATTCTGGAAAGTCTATTCCAGACATGGAAAGTCAGGGAATTTTATCATTTTTGGGGCAAAGTCATGGAATATCAGGGAATTTTGTTGTAACAGTTTAAAATGTACTTGCCAAAATACATGAATATAAATATTTCCATGCTGAACTGGTGTATATCTGGTCATTAGCTTTACTGCTTCCTTGAGTATAACTTTGTTTATTCAATGCCCATTTATTCATTCCCCGCTCTGAAAAAAGTAGTACTATTAATACTAGCCTATGTAGGCTTAACCGGAAAACAATTATCAGCGCTTTGAATGTTTCGTTGCGTGTGCAGAGGGGGTTCTTTTAGATGGGTGTGCATGGGCCTACCATAGCATTCATTCCTGCAGGCACCCCTGCCTAATAACACTGGAATGAAGAAATTTGAATGTTTTTTTTTTAAACAATATATAATTAAACTTGCATGGGCTTGCTTTGCCAATACATATTATAAAGAAATTCTGTTTTATAACTATACACATACTGACGTGTACATTTTTACAAATAAGAAAAAGCAAGTGTAGTTCCCGGGATCTTCATATCAAAGACGTCACTGACGCCAGTTATTTGTGTGCAAATTAATAATTATAAATGGATTTAGGTTTCGAATCTTCAAGATTTAAAGACGATCTGTTTAGAAGAATGGGCCAAAATCACCTGAATACTGTGACTGATTAGTTTCTTCATACAGGATAATGTCTAGAAGCTGTCACTACAAACAAAGACTTTTCCACAAAATATTTAAAAATTTCAATTGGTGCTTTCAATACCTTTTTCCTGTCTCATTACACTTTATGAGACATACATGTATTTACAGACCTTAATGTTTGGATTTCTTTATATGTGTGGATTTCCTGAGTTAATACTAATGTATGAACATTTTATGTGAATAGTCTCATTGGAAATATACTTATTTAAAAAAATGTTCAATGCGTTCAATACTTATTTCCCCTACTGACATTAACTGCCACAATCAGGTGACACATGTTGACCGCAGTTAAACCATCAGCTCAAGAGACCTTGAGAGGCTCCGTTTGGCAATGGAACATGTTCAACCATCTGGTTGTGGCATGAAAAGGGAACAACTTCAAACCAGCTTTAAATCTTTCCACCACCCTGTGTTAACTATCGAGAAGCTTCATTGTCAGACAGCTCATCTATGGAACATGAGCTCAAGATCATTGTGGTAGGAGGCAGTGGTGTTAAGAATAGAGAGAGCAAGCACGCCAGAGGGAGGGGACGTCATGGGGCTGTGCACCAGCAGGTCTACGGTGTCACTGGCTCCGAGTGCTCATGCTCTGAGCCATATGGAGGAACAGGACAGCGAGGCTGGGACGAACTGGGACGAACGACTCTCCATGGTCCAGAGCACCAAAGTCGTCAAAGCGAGCAATGAGACCAGTGGACTCCGCAGTGGTGGCCCCAACCCACCGGCCAAGGGCTATCTGGAACTGGGCAGCAAAAGTGAAGCTGAGCCTCAGACGTCCAGGGAGGCAGAGGAGGAAGAGGACACAGATGGTGATGGGGACCTGGAAGAACTGCTGAACTTCTCTGACAGCGAAGGGAGCCTGAGAAGTGAGTTCCTGGAGTGAAAATGCACAACTGTGTCTGGGAGAAGTCTTACAGTGGTGCCATACAAAGAGGAGTTGGCCCATGTGAAAATACTCGAAATGTACACATGGACTGTAATTGTTTCTAAAAACAAATTTCATTTCTAACACCTGTGAATGGGTCGTGCTTTGTATACAAGATGCAACCTAGTACCCAGTGCTAAACATTTCAAGCAAATTTGAGACTTGCTTTTCTATGTTTTACTTTATATTAAAGGTCATAATTTAAGATTTTCACTCTCACAAAGGCTGCTTTAACTTTATAAAATTAGATAACATGATGTTTCTGATTTTTATTTACAACTGTAAACTTAGAAAAAAGTCAATAAACACCTCAATGATTTGTTCCATCCTTTAAAGGAAGACACCTTAGTAAATTCTTTGATGTTGTTGATGGAAACACTAATAGCAAGGTTGAAAGGCAAGATGCAAAAGCTGTGCCTCGTTTTAGTCAATAAGGCAACCCCCATATTTACTATCATGAAACTCTAGCACCTGCTGTTTCAACAGGAGTCAAAGAATCTATTCTCTTTTTAGTGATGTCATGCTTAGTTGCTGTTGACATCACTGACAGATGATGCCCACTTGGAAAGACCAAAAGAGCTCACTCCTTCCTGTGATGTCACAGAACATGAAAAGCCCATGACAACCAAGGCAAAACTGCAGTACATCACAGTTCATCCTCTTTCTACACAGGACTTGAAAACGTGTGCTGTGCAAAGCTGCATTATCAGCTTGATGCATATCATACATGGACTTTGACACTGCCCTTTTACTACTCAGCACACTAAGATGTGTTCATCTAAAGGTTGATCATTCCCATTTTTATTGGTTAGAAATTAAAAGAAATGTAACAATTAGCATCTACCTCATTGGCATCTACTTTTAACACATTGGGTACTCCTTTATTCTTATTTTTCAACAGTGTTCCGTGAAAGTCTGTTGGACTAGCTTGCATGCTGGCAAAAACATGTTAAGGGGTATCCAGTGTGTATACCTGACGAAAAAGGTCATATTTCCTAGCACACAAACGTCACATATCACAATGCCAGGCGTTCTAGGCACAATGGAAATGACAGATGTAATTCCCACATTACAAGTCAGTGTGCCGTCAAAATAAGTTTTAAGCAGTTATTTCAAAGGGAAAAAGCTAGTGTTGCTTTAAATGAGTTTAAGTTTCTTGATTAAACTTCACAAATTAAAAAGAAAGCCAATAGCCAACTATTAAATATAGTTAAAGCTTATGATGTAAAGCATTTCAAGACAAGAAAAACACATTTAAATGTTTTATTACAAAAGATTGCTGTGGAATCACCAATCACCTCTTAACCCTTCTGTATATTACTTAACTCCATCATATAACATTAAACAACCTCACTTCATACATAATTCCATAGCCTGCATGTCAGTGAGGCCTTAACAATCTCAAAGGCCGCTTGGGGGTTGATGCATTTTCACAATAACCATGACCTAAAGAGCTGAAAATGTCAAGCATCAGTATTTTCTGAAAGTCCAATCTTGCAGATCCAGGTAAAGCGTCGTCGTGCACATCGAAATTATTTATGGCCTGGTGTTGGAAAAAAGACCTGATGTTCTACATTTATGATGCATCTCACAGTATGTGAACTTGACAAGGAGAAGAGTTTCAGGCTTCAGTAATCAATGGAATAATGTGCAACAAAATGGATGGGGTGCAGCCAAGCCATTTCACTCAAAAGTTCACACTCCACATTTGATCCCCTTTGAGGAACGCATTTGGGCATTACTAATCCATACACCGCTGATGTGAAAAAGGAACAAGACATTCTACAGTACCTCCTCCATGTGCATGCACATGTTGAGAGCTTGCTAGGGATGAGAATTAACCTAAAACATTGTGAGAGGGTCATCAACCCCTGAGACCATTTATAGCCATGAGGACAACTGAAACAAAGTGAATAATCAGATGAACATTGAACTACTATAGATATCTACACATGTTCACAGACTCCTGCCAATGAGGTTGAGAAAAAAACAAAAACAAAAAAAAAACACATTATAATAATTTCAGCTATTGAATTACAAAGAGATTTAGATAAGAGAAAGATTTAACAGACTGATAATATATGGTAAATTGTACTGCAAAAACACAGTAGGTGAGAATGACTTGAATGCAATGAGCGCTCGGGATAGTGTCCTCCATGATCCCAAGCCTTTCAGTTCTTTAGTCTGAGACACAATACATGTGCAAAGGCTCTACTGCTGTCCCTCCTTCTTCTCCTCACCACCACCAGTGCTGGAGCCGCCGCTGCCCTCTCTTTCTGACGCCATCTGAGGGAGACAACAGGACAGGACAGGGGTCAGCACATATATTACAAATCTACATAATTACAATCTAGATAGATATTACAAATCTACAAATTGATACCATCTGACTGGCACCCCTTAACTTCCATTTCTGAAGGAGCACTGAAGGGCTTCGGTCTAAACCTACCCCACAGTTATGCAAAACAAACCTGTTAGCATAATAACTGGAGTGACATAGGTGGCATTGTCCAGCTATGAGCTTTTCCTACATATACTGGGTGCTCCATTCTGGACCACAGAGCTATATATTGCATGAGTAGCTAGTACGAACAAGTGTGTTTATTTGTTCTTCACGTGAGCACATCTAAATGAATATGTAGAATGACATCAACAAAGGTATGTCTTCTAAAAGGTTTTAAATGAGTAAAAGCTAACTACTTGAAAGATCTAACTTCTACAAAAGGGAACAAACTACCATATGCATAGTAACAACCCTGGCCATACAGTGGGAATCCGTATTTTATTCACTACCAACTGTTAAAGACCAAGGAGGGTTTTTTCCCTTGGTGCTCTTACAATGTTAATGAAATGTTGACAAATTGTTTTTCTGGTGTAGATTTGGAAAAGGCTGTTAAATAACTTAACCATACCTTCTTGTAAGCCATTTCAAACAACTTGAGTGATGCCTGCTGGAGATTAGTGGCAGCCTGTTTGATGTTTTCTCCCGTCTCTGTGTCCTTCCGTGACAAGAGGTCTCTGACTTTTTCAATCTCCTCCTTTAGCTTTTTGCACTAGAAGAAAATAAAGCAAAAGGTGTGACAGATTTGTAAGATATCCTCCGGTAACAAGTTCATTTTGACAAAAGTTTTCATTCTTATCCAACTGAAAATATACAGACTTCTGTAAGTAACCATCTAAAGGAGTCTATATCTTATTCATCTAACAGCAGCTTCAAAGCCTACCTCATCAGCTGGAAGCTGGTCTTTGAATTCCTCCATCTTTGACTCTGTATCATGGACAATGCCCTCAGCCATGTTCACAGCTTCAACACGATCCTGTGAAGCACAGCCATTAGTACAGCAAAAACAGCAATACCAAGAGCAAACAACATCCTCCAACACGGTCACTGATGGTTTCTACAAAATGCACACATTACCTTCCTTCTCCTGTCCTCCTCTGCGTATCTCTCGGCATTTTTGATCATGTTCTCAATGTCATCTTTGCTCAACCCACCAGAGGACTGGATCACAACTGGAGGTACAGAAAGTAAAGAGAATCATGCACACAGGCTTGGCATTCACACAAGTGAGGACTGTCTATCACGCAAACAGAGGTTCTGTCCAGCCTTTTAACTTACTTTGCTGCTCACGGCCAGTGCCTTTGTCTTTTGCGGAGACGTGGACAATACCGTTGGCATCAATGTCGAATGTGACCTCAATTTGGGGCACTCCTCGTGGAGCCGGGGGAATTCCCACCTGAAGACAAGAGTACCTTGTTCAATAAATCCCCTCACCTATGCACAGGGGGGCAAATAAATTAATCTTAATGTCACCGTCTTACCAAGGTGAACTGGCCCAGGATCTTGTTGTCTGCAGCCATCTCACGCTCACCCTGGCAAACTTTAATCTCCACCTGTGTCTGTCCATCAGCAGCCGTAGAAAACACCTGGGGGGGTTGTGAGTGAATACATGTTTTATGGTGTTATGAAACTGCAACTTTGTCTTCTGTCAATATACATCATTGACTTTGTAATTCAAAGTTCTCAAACATAGAATCTCAGGTTCAGGTCCCTACCTGACTTTTTTTAGTGGGAATGGTGGTGTTACGGTTGATCAGCTTTGTGAAAACGCCACCAAGTGTCTCAATGCCAAGTGAGAGGGGCGTAACGTCCAGTAGCAGCACATCCGTGACATCTCCAGCCAGGACACCACCTTGGATGGCTGCCCCAATAGCCACCGCCTCATCAGGGTTGACCGACTTGCTTGGTGCACGGCCAAAGACATCCTGGACAGTCTGCTGGACCTGGGGAAGGAAAAAGGGCTTAGAATAAGCTTCAGCAGTGTAGAAAGAGACTAGATGAAACCACAGCATCAAAGCATTGTTGTGTGAAACTATGCATACATTTGTGGGAAAGCAAAAGAGCAACAAAGCCTCTGACATGGCCATTTGCTTTGGCTAACACAATCTTAAGTCATTTAACCTTAAGGCTATTTTTCGGGGCATTTTCACTGCCTTAGTTATAAGGATTTATCCTGGTCATTGTAAGTGCCTTTCACACATGCTATATATTGTTTTGTTTTTTTCAGGGGAGCCTAGGCTACCTAACCTGACTCTCGCCAGATGAATTTCGTTCCGCCTAGCTCCACTCACATCCATCTGGGACCTCTTCCATTGAGAGTGATTTCAGCACGAGATTGTATGGTAGAGCCAATCAGGACGCAGGGCGGGAGTTTCATAGATGTGACGTAATCAAATCATATGCATGGATTTTTGATATGGCCCAGCCTTCTGAAACACCTCTCCAATGGATCGATCCCAGATGGATGAGTGGAGCTAGGCTGAACGAAATTCATCTGACGAGAGTCAGGTTATAGGCTACCTAGATCTGCCATCATTTGATGTATTAATACTTGCATTGATTTGATTTGGATTTTTAAATAATTCTTACATTTTGACATGTATCTAACCACAGCAAGCAGTCAGCAGGACATATGTGTGCGTAGTGCAGACCATCCTGAACCTGGCACTTTAACAACCATGGTGGTTCTGGGGCTAAACAATTTACAGAAATGTGGCGTGTGCCTTACAGGAATAAATTTCTTTTTTTTTTTATTTAGTAATGAAAAATGTGATCAATCACTTCTCCTTTCTCTCACTCTGACATTTCTGCGCTCCACACAAATGAACACAGAGCTTTATGTAGGCTGTAGCTATGATGCAATCATAGCATAAATGACAAACGCCTGTCTGTGTGTGCATTTGTGTGTTAACCGCATATCTGTCGAACTGTTTGTCCGATTGGCAGGTGTCTTGCTACGTGCACGAGTAAGTAGTGCCAAGTTTTTTTTTTTTTGGCCTTTTATGCTTTTAATTTACAGGACAGTGGAGAATGACAGGAAGCGAGTGGGAGAGAGAGTCGGGTGGGATCCGGAAAGGACCACGGGGCGGGAATCGAACCCGGGTCGCCGGCGTACGGTGCAGGTGCCAAGGCCTGGGGCCAGTGCAGTGCCAAGTTTGACGTTGTTTTAATAAGAAAAGCAAAATATCCATGCCTAAATTTTGTTCACTACACTTTTATTATAGGCTAATGTATAATATAATATAATATTAAGTATTCTTTATTGAATACTTAGCTGGAATCCACCCCCCCCCCCCAATTATCCTATTTTTAAAAGGTGCCATGTGTAATGTCTGCCAAAAAATCTATTCATACTCCACATTCCATAAAAGATGGGGGCAGTATACCTCCAGAAAGTGAGTTGGTCTACCATAGAGTAACAACCGAGACACATGTATTGCAGTTTGGCTGGCGGTTATGTTGCCCGCATACTGCCTCCCATGGCCAAAACTGGTATTATGACACCTGTCGGACTGTGGCTAGTAATTTAGCATGCTAATTTAGGTTGATATCTCTGCAGCACTATACCTTGTCATTTTTTAATGACATCATTATCCTTATTTCTTCTCATTCTTTTGATGAGTGTAGCTAATTTTTTGGATATTTTTACCTCAATTCTTACACATGGCACCTTTAAAGCAGGCATACCTGCGGGCATGTAATTGGGCAACAGGTCTTCTACAGGAATATTATGTTTGAATGAGCACGAGCGTACAGACAATGGCCGGTCTCGTTGGAAAGCCCCGCTTGTGCTCTTGAACGTGATAAATGTGCCATCTCAAATAGTTCCGGAGTAATTTAACAGAAAAGGAGGGGTGTGAATTTTAACGCACGGTGAGTCAATCGGGCTCTTGGGGTTAAACAGGGCTTGTTTGTCAATGTCAATCTGCGCTAGTGTCTGCATTTACCATTAAATCAGTAAACTGCTATTCAAAAAAAAAGCTAAGTAAACAATGAATCCTTAATTATTTAGAACTAACAACAAATTTGGCAACATCACCACAAATGCTGCACTCACCTTTGGCATACGGGTCATTCCACCGACCAGGAGCACCTCACCGATGTCACTCTTGGCCACTTCACCATCCTGCATGGCCTTCTGGCAGGGGGCGACTGTGCGGCGGATCAGATCAGCTACGATGCCCTCAAACTGAGATCGGGTGAGCTTCATGTTCAAATGCTTAGGGCCAGATGCATCCATGGTCAGGTAGGGCAGGTTGATATCAGTCTGATGGAACAGATCACTGTGTTAGCATGTTTACATGTCTGGTGTCAAAGAGTTCCATTGAAACACATTCTGCAATCATTCCCATTTATTCAACTTTACATTTATTTGTTACCATTTGTTGTGGCTTTGCTGAGAAACAAATAGTTCGCAACACACGTTGAACTTGAATCAAACATGCTTTAGAACACAGCTGATCAACTGTCTGCTTTCACTTTTGAATTAAGTTCCATTGCAAGACGGGCCCGGACCACTCGCGGCGTGATATGAAAGGCGTAAATCAGAAGCATAAAACCTGTTGCCATTGACAGCAGTAATTATATGTTTGCGGCTGTTATTACATTCATTTATCTTACTGTAGAACCTATTCAAGTCAATGGAGCATTTTACTAGCATTGTGATCTAGCAAACCTTTTTCAGCTATGAGGTTAATACACAGGGGCGGGCTATACATGGGATTACATTTATTTTCTTCGCTTCACTTTCTGATCAAAGCATTGATCCGATTCTCAATAGGCTATTGGGCACTGCAGTTATTACACAGGTGCGGTCAATACAAGGTTTTGTCTTTTTTGACTAGCATAAGGATGGGAAGCTGTACTCACTTGCAAAGAGGATGACAGCTCACATTTGGCCTTCTCTGCAGCTTCCCTCACACGCTGCAGGGCCATGTTGTCCTTTGTTAGATCTACACCCGACTGGAAAAGAGAAGCTTGGTTATAAAAACAATCCTGTTCACTACTGAACTGCATAAGTGGTGCTCTGTGTGTGCATAAAGATATATGCATATACATAATTAAAATGTGGTTGGCTTGATTAATTTCAAAAACAGGGATAAAGTAAATTCAAACCATGTTGACAATTACTATATCACAATCTATTTCATCCTTTTTACACACTGCTGATGCAATAGTGTAAACACAACAAATCTAATTTTAACCATCCCGTTTAGGACAATATTCAGTTGTGTTGCAATCTCATCTATACATAGTCAGAGTTTAAGTATTTAGCAGGCACGTCTGCCCCACTTAACTCACAAAACATTAAGTAAAAAAAGTATGAAAAACAATGTGAAAATGGAGCGTCATATATATTAGATGAGAATTATGATGAGTGAAATGGCAGACACTTTAATTGGTACAAAAAGAAATAAGAAAATGCTCATAATGTTTTATGAATTTTACCAACCTCTTTCTTGAACTCCTTGACAATGTACTTAAGAAGGTGCTGGTCAAAGTCCTCTCCCCCAAGGAATGTATCTCCATTAGTGGACTTCACCTCAAAAACACCCTTCTGAATTTCCAGGACTGAGATGTCAAATGTGCCACCTCCCAGGTCATAAACTGCAATGCTGCAGAGGGATTAATGAAAAGGCTTTATGCACCCATCCATCAAAATGATTAATCTCGAAAGACTAACTTTTTATAAACAATGAGCTTGTTAGCTTTTATACTGTGTTGATTGTGTCTCTTGTGCAACAGTCCCTGTGATTAAATACTTACATTTTGTCCTGAGTTTTATCCAGGCCATAGGCAAGGGCTGCAGCAGTAGGTTCATTGATGACACGCAGAACATTAAGGCCTGCAATTTGACCTGCGTCTTTTGTTGCCTGTAAAAAAGGAATTTATTACCAATTGTTGAATATACTACATAAAGGGTCCTACAGGGTCCTACAGGATCTAAACCCCCCACCCACACACACACACAAATACCTTCTTACTCATTACGTCTAATTTGTGCCAACACCCATTAGTGGCAATTCTTACAGCTTTCCAATTATCATCAATATCTATTTAGATATATCATTAATCATTTAGAAGCATGACATTTACCTGTCTCTGGGAGTCATTGAAGTAGGCTGGGACTGTGATCACAGCATTTTTGACATTGTGTCCCAAGTAATTTTCTGAAACAAACCCAAAACAATGAATACAATGCCGGCATTTAACATGATAAAGCAGTAGTGAAATAAGAAAAAAAAAACATTAAGTCACCTGCTGTTTCCTTCATCTTCATGAGTACAAAAGCACCACCCTGGCTTGGGGAGTACAGTTTGCCATGAGCCTCCACCCAAGCATCACCGTTGGAGGCCCGTACAATCTTGTATGGGACATTTTTCCTATGGACATAAAAAGGCGACTGCTGAAATGCTTATATCGAGGTATACTTAGAATTCACTCACTACAACCGGAAAGAAAACTATGTTGGAGACAAAATAGATTAACTTGTTTTATGCAACTTCAAGCTGCAAGGGTGTCTTACTGTTGATTTCAATGGAGAATGAAGCAGTTTATTTAAGAAATAACTGCTCTTTGGATTTTTTTTGTGTGTGCTGCCCTCAATCACATACTGACTCGCCCCTTAAGTAGGAACAAAATGTTGCATTTGGGTATTTAGATGCTCAAACACACATAAATTAAATGAAAAACTCACAGGTCCTTCTGTACTTCAGCATCATCAAAACGACGCCCTATCAGACGTTTGGTAGCATACAAGGTATTGGTGGGGTTTGTGACCGCTTGCCGCTTGGCTGGCATGCCAACCAGTCTCTCTCCATCAGCTGTGAAAGCCACGACTGAGGGGGTGGTTCTGGCTCCCTCGGAGTTCTCCAGGACCTGTTACACATTCAAGAGGTTATGTGTCTCTAACAGAAGACTGCTGCATCCCAATACATTCCAGCTAACAGAGGCTGTTACTAGTCACATGATCTGAGCGGGCTGCCAAATATTGCAATTGCAATATGGACCAACGCAATTACCCAATCGCAAAAGCTACAAATAATCGTGCAGTTCATGGTCACAGTTATGTCTTTTATATTTATGTCATCCTCCTTGACTGTGCCACTTCTGGTTGGTGGGTGTACGTGTGTAGGTTTTAAGTTACTGTCACTTTAAGATTGTCTTGGTAGTGTATAGGCCTAATTGAGTGCCTGTCACTTTGAGGGAAGCCTTGCAGTTTTAACACAGTTAAAAGGCTGCTGATATGTGTGAATGCAATTCATAATGTTTTCTACGTAGCCTAGTTAAAGGTTTGTACTTCTCCTTGGGACAAGCAGTTTTAAGTCTTGGAAAACACTTTTCTATTTACATTGAGATTTTGCAAACATTCAGTGTCAGAGTCAATCAAATGAATAGAGCCCTGCACGAGTAACCTACCCGTAGTTGAAATTGGCAAGCAGCTGTAACTAAGCTGCTAAACTCGACATCCAAACAGTATTCTAACGTTAGCTTAGAGATACGGCTTGATTGCATTGCTTAGTTTAGTCTCCCCAATGTACAATGTTGTGATAAGACCTTAGCAGAGTTAACTTGAATGCAGCAGTTTTGAACAAATTTGCGCAGTATGGTCACAACGTTAAGCGGATTTAATAGCAATTTAGCCCGCCGTCTTCTATGCAATGCTTCTATGTGGCAACAACAATCCTTCAACAATGGTTAATGTTTTGTTAAATATACATGTAGAAGAGGGGCAGCGGGTTTGTTACAAGAGAGAAGGGCTGTGTGCGTAAAAAGCGCAGCTTAATGAAAGGATTTTATCTCATTTAAATAGTACAACATAGAACATTATTGTGTGGCAGCCGGTTTTGATTTTGTGAAGGTCCGCCACAGATTAGTCAATGTATGAGAAACACTGTTCCCTGCCCTAGCATCATGTAATAATCTACTCAAAGTCATCCCAAAACCACAGTTCCAGATTTGTGAAATGTGATGTCTTCAGTAAAGCTCCATGGGGATCATAAGGCCTCTAAGGACTAATGGATTACCTTTCCCATTTGTCCGAGTGGATGACTACAATAAACTTGACCACTAATAGCAATATACATTTTTGACCAAGAGGAGACTAACAGGCTAACCCCACCCTTTCACTACAGCCTCAGGTCACCTTTCATATGTAATATGTATTGTGTGCACTCTGTGTAGGCCTATACACTGTTCAATTTCTCCCCGTGACATCCTCCAGGTACAGACCATATTCACCTCACTTACAGTTTACGCAAAGAATTCTATTTAGTTTAATTAAATCGGGAGCTGAGATATCAGCTATAATATAAGATCACACCACATTTGGGTGTGAATACAAGACAAGGTTCACTGCCATTACAAACATATCTGGAGGTGAATTCAATAACATCAAAAAGCAAATTTCCAACCACACAAACATTAATTATGGTTACAAAAAAATCAATTGCACTAATCATACAACACAATGATGATCTCACCTTTGCTTGTTTACCCTCCATTACCGCAACGCAAGAGTTGGTGGTACCCAGGTCAATGCCAATCACAGATCCTTTAATTGCCTCTGATCTGCACAGTAAAGAATACAAAAATAAAAATGCTGCTAAAATGTAGTAAAATGAATCAAGACAAGCTTCATCAAAATGTCAAAATAGACTTTCGAACTTACGCATAATCTCTTCTGGTCAAGACTCTCAGCGCATCTTGCCTCAATCCGTTGGAGCAAGCCTTAAAGCAAACAAGTTTAGCACATTAGTGTGTTTATGTAATGGGGTGGGGAGATTCCTTTTAGGGAGAAACGTGAATCGTGGAGTCAAAATCGCTAACTAGCTTTGATACTAGGGGAAATGTGTGTGATTTCGGGTTACGGAACACTGCTAGAGGGGGCTGGACGAGCGCAGTGTTCAGGGACACCTAACGAAGGTCACGAGCTGACATCTCTGTCGCACATGTGGGGAACGAATGAATGAACCAGTTGCAATACCGGAAAATGGCACCACTCAAGAGCACATACTGCTGTGATAAACATTAAATATCACATACAAATGTTTGCACGGAATGACATTGTTACGGAACCAACAACGAATCAAGTCCCCGAACATTAGCGCCAGTCAGCTAACACACATTTACATAGCGACTACGACCATCTGGTTAAATGCAACAGTAAAACAACACTTCGTTATTAAACGTATTTAAATAAAATGTACATCTAACCCAAATAACAAAGTAAATTTACACGATAACGTTACAACACTGGCAACACACATCCATGACTTTACCAACTATCGTTATTTTAGCTAAGCGTTAAGGCTTCGCTAATATCTTGTTACCAATATGAGTTAACCACAGATCATTATTACAGTTTGGAACAGGCTAACATAAAACAATACTGAAGTGATCCAACATAACCCTGTTGATGGGACACCCAAGCAACACATTTGAAATTACAGCAGCTAGCATAGCATGGCTAGCTAACTAGCTAGCTAAATTTTGCGAACATCATGTCCAACTAGCATGTCATCAGCTAACCTTAATCGTGGACAGCTTTATCCTTCCATGGCGTCACGTTATACGTCAATATTTTACTCAAACTCACAATGTCAACTCTACAAAAGTATTCTATATTTTAAGACATACCTTCTTAACCAAGGAGGATACACCTCTTGTCGTAGTCTGGGAGCGAGAGAGGTTTCTCGAAGCTGTTCTAGCAAAATTCAACATCTTGATTGAAACTGGTTGTAAATTAGAGCTTCAAAAATGGAGATCGGTAGCTAATCTGAAAAAGACAAATCAAGAAAGGGTTCTTAGAAACGTCCTCCACTTTTAACTTTGTTCCCAAATTAAAAATGTCAAGCAACATGAAGACCCCTGAAAGCTTACCTTGCTTCACAGCTTCAGCAACAGCCACTGTCAAATGGCAATCCCTGTGCTACTTCGATGTTACTGTGTTCTGGAATTATCTAACACATGTGAGTTGCACAGATGAGCTCCGGTTGCACCATGCATTGCGCAAAGGACCCTTACACGGTGGCAGTTGGAGTGCCTGAAAGAACATTTGAATTTCACATATCATATCAGAGATGTACTGAGGGATTTTCCATTTTAAGTAGAATTTTTAGTATCAATTAAATGTACATATTATTGTAATTGTTAATAACCTGTGGTTCTTTCACAAACAAAACGATTTGTGAACAGGCATTTACAGCCTCTGACGCAGAGGATTCTGAAGGTCAGGGTGAAAAAAAATATTGTGGATTACATCAGAACCACTTTGTAGGTGATAGATTTGAAGATGTTGGGTTTTAATAGTGTGTTTTAAAAATGTCATTGTGCTTAAAATTCAGGACAAAAGTTCCAGTTTTGTCCTGAATTTGCAAATACATTTGTAGTTGCTAACTGACTGTGCTAAGGTAGAATGGCATAGTTTTGTGTGTGTGTGTGTGACACGGTGAAATACCAGATTTTCTTTTAGGATTCTATCTAGTCAGTGTAGGCCCCGTGAATCATTATATGGATGCACAAAGCATACAAAGTGCAGTAAACTCGCTTTCTGAGCCTTGTCACACACCATTCTGTTTAGTTCTTCATTGTAGGCCTATCATCAATTATATTTGGTTTGTGCCAAATCATTCAAGTTCAGCTGTTTTGTTGTCTACTTACTGTAGGTGAAAACCACAAAGGTGTATGGGAGCAGACCAACCTCATAACATTGAATGGGTTGTTAGCTGCCATCTGTCACTTTTCTGGTGGACATTGGCTTGCGGCTTGTCCATCTTCCTGGAATGTGGGGATTGGAGCTACACAATTATCTGTAAAAAGATAAAGTAGGCCTAGTAATGTTGCACAGTAATGTTGTAATGTTGCCTACTGGTTAGGGCTTTGGGCTTGTAACCAAAGGGTTGCCGGTTCGATCCCCAACTAGTAGGAAAAATGTGGGCTGGGGAAGTGGTTGAGCACTGCTCTCCCATGCCCACATCCACGGCTGAAGTGCCTTTAAGCAAGGCACCTAAACCCTGCCCCCACTGCTCCCCGAGCGCCAAGGCAGGCAAGGCAGCTCACTGCTCTCGGTTACTGTGTGGTTCACCTTACTTGTGGGTCACGGCCCCTCTACCATGGGTGCCTGTGCCATGGCCATTGCCCTGTCTTACTGCAGGGGTCCACCAGGGCACTAGATGTCCCTATCTCGTCTTGTGTGTCTTACAGGCTTCCTGATTGTTACACCTGGGCCCTGGTGTACCTTTATAGGCTAGCCTGTGGGAGTGTCCTGTCTCTTCCCCGCTCACTTCGCTAGTGAGAGCTGTCTGGGTGGCTTGACTGCAGCAGGCCCAAGTGATGGCTGAGGCATCTTCTGCTTTTGTTTTGTTACTTTTTTTTTGTAAATAAATTATTCTCTTATTAACGCTAACCCCTCGAGTTGTCTTGAGCCAGATCGTGACAAAGAGCACTTGTTTATGGTGAATAAATTCAATTCAAATAACGATGTAGCAGCAGATTAATCAACATCTCTAGCACACAGTGGCGAACCGTGCGTTCAGTGGTTAGGGCTTCGATGATGACTATTTTTTGACAAAAATAATAATAGGGGGGCGTTACGGGGGAGATTTTTCTTTACATTTCAGCGTTAAAATGTGTGCAATTTCCCAGCATTTCATGGTGGGGGGAAAAGTTTTCTCTCTCTTACGCGAGTCTGTGTAGCATCTTCGTTACACAAACAATTAATGCTCCAATTGCTTATTATGACCGCCGTGCAGCGAAGCGGCGGTCATATAGGTTTAGTCAGATTTTTTTTTTTTTTTTTCTTTTTCGCATATCCAAATTTCCGTCAAGGATTCCCGGGACACTGTAAGACCGGGGTACACGAAACTTGGTGGGCATGTAACCCCACATGGATAGCATGGAACCTCCTGTTTTCATTTTGATCTGTAGCTGGACTGGACCCCCCGAAAGGAGGGTAGGGCAGACACAGTTTTCTGTGAATATCGTAGGGTTTTCGTTTAGGAGGACCATTTTTTTTTTGTATGTTGATCTCAAAGGGCCATGTCAACCCATTCCATAACCACTCATTTCATGTATAGCGCCACCTAGTTAAACACAAAAAAGTAAAAATGAGGTGTTGTAATCGCAGGTATCTGTGACCTAACATAGTCAAAACTTCACGAAATTGGAAGTGTAGGATCATTATGACACCCTCTGAATGCACGCCAAGTTTCATGGAATTCCGTTCATGGGGGGGCCACACAATAAATTAATTTATGTTACTATACACCAACTGGCCTGTAGGTGGCCGGAGACAGTTTTCTGTGAATATCTTGAGAACTGTAGGGCCTAGGAGGTCCACCTTTTTTTGTATGTTGGTCTTAAGAGGGCCTGTCAACCCATCCCATTACCACTTATTTCATGTATAGCACCACCTAGTTAAAAATTAAAAAGCAAAACATTAGGTGTTTTCATCACAATATCTCTGGCTGACATGGTCAAAACTGCACGAAATTGAAAGTGTAGGATCATTATGACACCCTCCGAATGCATGCCAAGTTTCGTGGACTTTCTTTCATGGGGGGCCTTACAATGAAATAATTTATGTGTACATTTAGTGACCGTACACCATCAAGGATTCCCGGGACACTGAAAGACCGGGGTATACGAAACTTGGTGGGCATGTAACCCCACATGGATAGCATGGAACCATCGGTTTTCGTTTTGATCTGTAGCCCCCCCGCTGGACTGGACCCCCGAAAGGAGGGTAGGGCAGACACAGTTTTCTGTGAATATCTTGAGAACCGTAGGGCCTAGGATGACCAATTTTTTGCGTATGTTTGCCTCCAGGGGACATGTAAACCCATTCCATATGCACACACCCACCCACACACCCACACAAACATAAACATAAACATGTACACGCACACATGCACACAATTCAAGAATTTCTCAGAATTATGAACAGGCAAGATGGGGGTGGGGTTGTATAAAATGTATATTACATGTGAAATCTATGAACTAATCATGTTTTGGTACTTGTTGTCTAGCAGATACCAGTGAGAATTGAGTGTGCATAATGCAATTCAGTGAGACAGTTAGAATCATATGCCTTTCAGCGTGACTTATTTTTGTGGAAAACATGTGCTGGACTGGGCGGCGGTCATATTTTGTACCGCTCTGCGGTACATCTAGTTGGTTAACAGATCATCCTCAGCAGCAAAGTAGGCTGCTAGGCTATTTATTTACCACCCATATTCAAAAGTACATTATAAACTGCTGCCTGCTGCTGTCCAGTAAAGACGTGCAATTTAGTCCATGTCATGAAAGTGAACACCAAGTGTACTCAAGTATGGGTTCCAGACTACTTTGAAATATTTAGGCTATCGGTTGCCTAATTTATGTTCATGACTCGCACGCCATTTAGAAGTTTAATCTGACATCAGCAAACTTGCTTCAGACTCCTCCATGTGGCTCTCCTATTTAGCTGTAGCTTTAACGTTAACGTTACAGTGCAACTGTTCTGCCGCGCTGCTCTGATTACTCATGTGGAACTACAGTAGGCTATCCTACAGTGTTTGCCAAACGCGGTAGGCCTACACTATGAGAAAATGTCTCAACAGAAAATTAACAAAAAATGTCACAGCAAACCACCATGCTATTAAACATAAAAGTCACCAGATGTATTGCCGTATATCTATGTGTGTTGCCCTAATGCTGCTAGCTACTGATTGTTGGCTATTTTAGAATCTGATTTTTTTTTTTATTGAAACAAAGTGAAGTACAGAGGTAAATTAACACAGTTACCTTCAAAAGTGAATAAACATAAGAATGCTCAATAGAAAATACAAAGAAAATATACAAGAATGAGACATTAAAACAAAATAATGATATAGAGAATAAAGAAATAAGCATAAATAATACATATAATAATACATAAAAAGGCTGTCTTTATTCCTCTTTAAAAAGGTTTCGGTAAATCTTTATCATTTTCTCACTTTTTTTTACAAATAATTAGTGCTAAAGTTTGCATGTATATATTGAGTTCACAAATAAAAGCTTCCAGATTTGGGGGCTTTTTAATACATCTGCATTTATGAATATGGAATTTCCCTAATAAAATAAACAAGTTTAAAATAAAATCGATATTAGGGTCAGAGTGCTTAAAGTACAAAATAACATTCTTATATGTTATTTCAATGTTTTTCTTCAATTTATTTAATCTCTCCAAACCAGTCCAAAACTTAACTGAGTGCGTGCAACTGAAAAACACATGAGACAAAGATTCAGGCTCTGTATTGCAAAAGGTGCATTTACCATCAATATCTAAAAATTTAGAGAGAAGAACATTGGTAGAGTAAATATTATGAAGAATCCTAATATGTAGGCTACTTCTTTTATTTTATTATTTATGCAATATTTGTGAGGTAACAACCAGGCTGTTTGCCACCAGAAGTCTGAAAATATACTGTTCCAGTAGGCTTTCCCTCTAGGGGAGATTTTTCTCTTTTCACATAATGTATTGCGTATGTTTGTTGTTGCATTCCGAACTGAAAATGTTAATACCGTTAATCATCAGAGGAGGGTTAAGTCTCAACGATTCTTGATAGCTGAGGTGACATTTCATCAAAAATGATAGCCCAACAGGAATAGCTTTGAATACAGAGTTTTATTCTCTACTTGTAACTGGAAAAGATTTGGTATCAAGGAATCGTTCATAGCTCAGCAGTGTTCCATCAGTGTCAAAAAGATCATTAACATAAACAACACCTTTATCAATCCAATTTTGCTTAAATAAAGATTTATTACTTACTGTTATGTTTTCATTATTCCATATAATTGTTTTATGTGGTGAAAAGTTATGGGAGTAACATAACTTCCAAGCTAAGAGCTTGTTGATAAAATTAAGAGAGTTTTATCGGGAGTTTGGGGAGACTAAAGTTACAAGAGAGTAAGAAGTGAAGACCTCCTAACCTCATAAAAGTATTGTATGGAATAAAAAAACAAATTGATTGTGGAGCTTTGAGACATTCCTTTATCCATTTAACCTTAAATGTATTATTTAAGTCAATGAAATTTAACAATTCAAATCCTCCTTCTTTTCTGGGTCCTGACAGTACATCTTCCTTAAGTAAGTGTTTCTTATTTTTCCATGTGAAATTAACAAGCATTTTGTTGATTTCTTTAAGGTTTGAGTCCTGAACAAATAAGGCAGGATATACCAGTCTTGAAATACCTTCAGCCTTGGTTAACAGAATTCTTCCCTGAATAGATAGATCACGTTGAAGCCATATATTCATTATGTTTTGTGCCTTTTTCATTCTGGGGAGGAAGTTGATCTGTTGTCTTGTTACAATGTCTTTTGTCACATCAATACCCAAGTATTGCAAGTGCTTTTCTCTTCTGCATCATGCAATGTTAAAATTTCACATTTACCTATGTTAAGATGTAAACCAGAAGCCTTGGAGAATTCATTAATCAATTCTATGGCTGGTCCAATTTGATATTTATCTTTTAGAAACAAAGCAGTGTCATCAGTTGTGTTATTTGTAATTCTCTTTGAAATATAGATAGACCTTTTATGTTATAGGGCTATTTACAACCTTTAATGAAAGTAGTTCCACAGCAATCAAAAATAGAAAGGGTGAAATTGGGCAGCCTTGACGCACAGATCTGTTGACAGGGAACCTTTGGGAAGTTGTTGGATGGATCATTAAGTTTACTATTGATATCTTTGTAAAGCATTTTGACAACTGAGATAAAATAGTCTCCGAATCCCAACAACTCCAAAGCTCTAAATATGAAAGGATGTTCCACTGTTAAACGCTTTATAAAAGTCAAGAAAAATCATAACTGCCTCTGCATTCACATGCTCAGAATAATCAAGCAAATCCAAAACTAATCTTATATTGTTACTTATGTGACGGTTAGTCATGAAATCTGTTTGAGTTTCACTTATTATTTCTCCAAGGTCTTTTTTCAGACGCCTGGCAAAAATAAGTGCAAAAAGTTTATAATCTATATTGAGAAGTGTTATGGGCCTCCAGTTATCTACATACATCTTTGTTAGGTTTGGGTATCAGGTTAATCAATCCTTGTTTCATTGTTGTTGTCATTTCCTTATTATCAATACACTCTTTATACATATTCTGTCAGACACCAGACAGGACGAGGACCACAATTGCGTCACGTTCAAAAGTTTATTTAAGGGTTGGGGGTTTCAGGGGTTCCGGGGGGGGTACAGGAGTTCCAAGAGTCTGCGTGTGTGTGTTCCCCCAGTAGCCGAACAGCGAAGGCAGGAGCTGGATGATCCGGGAAGTCCTGGGGGAAACACACACACAACAGCAATTGAAACGAAGCAGCAGTACAGTCAAGGACTAGGCGGTATTCGTAGAAGAGGGACGGAAGGCAGGTCAAGATTACCGGGGCTGGAGAACACAGAAGTAGTCGAGCGGGTCCGGGATCACAGGCAAAGAGTCAGAGGCGTTTTCAATAAACAGGCAGGTAACTGGTGCTGGTTGCAGACGATCTGACAAGTGTGGACTGAAAAGCAAGGCTTTAAATAGAGGGCATGATGAGTGGTGAATGCAGTGCAGCTGGTAGGTAACGAGGGTGAGGCAGAGCAGAGCAGGAACAGGTGGAGGTCATCAGACTTCAATCAGCACGTGTTACCAGGCAGAGAGAGAGCTCATGACAGAACCCCCCCCCCTAAGGGACGGCCCCAGAAGTCCCCAAGAGTGACACCACGTCGGGAGGGCGGAGGGGAGCCGGTGGAGGGCTAGAATTCCTCCGAGCGGTCCGAGTGAACATCCTCATCCTCGGAGGGAGCTGGAGGGTCGTGGACAGAAGACGGGACAGGTACCGAGACAGGGTCAGGGTCAGGCACATGACAGGAAGCCGGGCGGGCAGGACGGTTAGGGACCCCTCTGGGGCGGCCCCTACGGATTGCAGGTTGATCAGGATGCAGACGGTGGAAGTCGGCGATGAGTGTCCGGTCCACAATCCGACTGGCTGGCACCCAGGTTCTCTCCTCAGGTCCATAGCCCTCCCAGTCGACGAGATACTGGAGGCCCCTACCTCGCCGTCTGGACCGAAGCAGGCGTCGAACGGTGTACACCAGCCCACCGTCAACGAGGCGAGGAGGAGGAGGAGGAAGCGGCACGGGGACCAGCGGGCTTTCATGCGTCGGCTTGACTTTCGAAACATGGAAAGTAGGGTGCACCCTCATGGAGGTTGGCAACTGGAGCCGGACTGCGGTTGGGCTGATGACCCTCTGGATAGGGAACGGGCCGAGGAATCGAGGTGCCAGTTTACGCGATTCCACCCGCAGTGGGAGATCCTTGGCTGACAGCCACACCTTCTGGCCAACACGGTAGGCGGGTGCCGGCGATCTTCGGCGGTTAGCCCCAGTGGCATAGCTGACAGCTGACTTGAGTAGCGTGGCACGAGCTTGTGACCAGGTACGACGGCAACGGCGGGCATAGGCGAGGGCAGACGGGCAGGACACATCTCCTTCCTGGCTGGGGAACAGGGGGGGCTGGTAGCCATACACACACTGGAAAGGTGACATACCAGTGGCAGAGCAGGTGAGGGAGTTGTGAGCATACTCTATCCACATCAGTTGTTGTGCCCAAGCCTGGGGTTTGCGAGAAACCATGCACCGCAGCGCCTTCTCCAGCTCCTGGTTTGCCCGCTCGGATTGACCATTGGACTGGGGGTGGAACCCAGAGGTGAGACTCACTGTGGCCCCTAGAAGACGGCAGAACTCCTTCCAGAATGTAGAGGTAAATTGCGGGCCTCGGTCAGAGACAACATCCCTGGGCAGCCCGTGTAGACGGAAGACATGATCAAGAACAGCCTGGGCAGTCTCTCTGGCAGATGGCAGTTTAGGGAGGGGAATGAAGTGTGCCATCTTGCTAAACCGGTCAACCACAGTGAGAATGACAGTCATCCCACCTGATGGTGGGAGGCCAGTTACAAAGTCCAAGGAGACGTGGGACCAGGGTCGTGTGGGCACAGGCAAGGGCTGGAGTAAACCAGCGGGGGGCCGAGTGGAGGACTTGTTCTGATTGCAGGTGGGGCAGGCACGGACGAATTCTCGGACATCCCTTCTCAAAGACGACCACCAAAAGCGCTGGGCAAGGAGATGGCAGGTGCGGGCGGAGCCCGGGTGGCAGGCAAGGCGGGAGTTGTGTCCCCACTGTATGACCCGGGACCTCAAATTATCTGGGACGAAGAGACGACCGTCTGGGCATGCACTGGGACTGGGATGGTCACGGAGGGCCTCTTGAATTTCCTCCTCGATATCCCAGGTCAGGGCAGCTACGACGCAGGGATCGGGCAGAATTGATGCAGGTTCCTGGGAAGGGGCGTCATCCTTATGAAACTGACGGGAGAGAGCGTCCGGCTTGGTGTTCCGAGAACCTGGGCGGTATGACAGGGTGAAGTTGAATCTGGTGAAAAACAAGGCCCAGCGGGACTGTCTGGGGTTAAGACGTTTGGCATTGCGGATGTATTCGAGGTTTTTGTGATCGGTCCAGACCAGGAACGGAACTGTGGACCCCTCCAGCCAGTGACGCCACTCCTCCAGGGCAAGCTTGACAGCCAACAGCTCACGGTTTCCAATATCATAATTGCGCTCTGCAGGTGAAAGCCGGCGAGAGAAAAATGCACAGGGGTGCAACTTGTTGTCCTCCTCTGCCCGTTGAGAGAGTATGGCCCCGACTCCCACGTCTGAGGCATCCACCTCGACAACGAACTGCCGGTCTGAATCCGGCATCTGGAGGATGGGGGCAGTGGTGAACCGGGCCTTGAGGGTATGAAAGGCTGTGTTGGCCTCTGGGGTCCAGGAAAAGGGGTGTTTGATGCTGGTCAGAGCTGTGAGGGGAGCGGCGACGGAGCTGTAGTTCCGGATGAATTTCCGGTAGAAATTGGCAAAACCGAGGAATTGCTGCAGCTTCTTCCTATTCCCCGGAACTGGCCAGGAGGTAACTGCCGAGACCTTTGCGGGGTCCATCTGGATATTGCCTTCAGCGACGATGTATCCCAGGAATGACACAGTCTGAGCATGGAACTCGCATTTCTCCGCCTTGACATAGAGAGAGTTCTCCAGGAGCCGTCGAAGAACCAGCTGGACATGACGGGTGTGTTCGGACAGAGTTCTGGAGAAAATTAAGATGTCGTCCAGGTACACGAAGACGAATTTATTCAGCATGTCCCGCAGCACATCATTCACCAGCGCCTGGAATACCGCTGGGGCGTTGGTGAGGCCAAATGGCATTACCAGGTACTCATAATGGCCGGTGTGGGTGTTGAATGCTGTCTTCCACTCGTCACCCTCCCTTACTCGCACTAGGTGGTAAGCATTTCTAAGGTCCAGTTTGGTGAAAATAGTGGATCCCTGGAGCAATTCAAAAGCAGAGGTGAGTAAAGGCAGAGGGTACCGGTTCTTCACTGTGACATCATTCAGACCTCGATAATCAATGCAGGGGCGAAGAGAACCATCTTTCTTTCCCACAAAGAAGAACCCGGCACCAGCAGGAGAGGAAGACGGGCGGATGAGTCCAGCTGCCAGGGAGTCCCTGATGTAATCCTCCATAGTTTTTCTTTCAGGAGGGGATAGTGAGTAGAGGTGACCTTTGGGTGGAGCAGTCCCAGGGAGGAGATCAATGGCACAGTCGTACGGACGGTGTGGGGGCAGAGATGTGGCTTTGGTCTTGTTGAACACCTCTCGGAGGCCATGGTAACATTCAGGGACATTAGAAATGTCGTGGGCAATGCTGGGGGGTACTGAGCCGGGGGGCAGCGAGGCAGCACGCAAACAGGTCAGGTGGCAGGCATTTCCCCACTCTTTCACAGTTCCGGAGGCCCAATCGAGGTGAGGATTGTGGAGACGGAGCCAAGGGTAGCCCAGGATTAGGGGTTGGCCTGGAGAGCTGAGCAGGTGGAAGCGGATGGTCTCTCGGTGGTTTCCTGACACCATCATTGAGATGGGGGCTGTGATGCTGGTAACTGTGCCAATTGCGTGACCGTCCAGGGCCCGGGCTGGAACAGGAGTGGACAAGCGATGGCTTTCCAAGCCCAGCTGACGAGCAAGTCCTGTGTCAATAATGTTTGCTTCTGCGCCAGAGTCCACCAGGGCTGCCAGGGTGTGGGTGGAATCAGACAGGTGAAGACAGACTTGGATGAGGGGTTTACGGCTGATGGAGGGCTGAATGTTCATTGAGCTCATCCGGATTCCTCCTACATCTGGTGAGCTCCGGCTTTTGCTGGACAGGTGGCGACTCGATGACCATCACCACCACAGTACAGGCACAAGTTGGAGGTGATGCGTCGCTGGCGCTCTGCAGGGGTTAGGGAGGTGCGGCCGATCTCCATCGGTTCAGACTGGTCCGGCTGGCTAGATGGTGTGGCAGGTGCGGACAGAAGGGCAGTTGGGACACTCCGTGTGCTGGTGGATGGACTCTGGCGCCCTCTCTCATGACGGCGGGCCTGGATCCTGCGGTCGATGCGGACAGCCAGAGCAATGGCTTCATCAAGAGTGGGGGGTTGATCATGGGAAACCAGCTCGTCCTTTATGTAGTCCGCCAGGCTGTGGAGGAAAGCATCCACCAATGCTTCCATGTTCCAGGAGCTCCGACTTGCCACGGTTCGAAAGTCGATGGAGTAATCCGCAACAGTCCTTCTGCCTTGGCGAATACTCATCAGGATCCGAGATGCCTCGGCTATTGTGGATTCCAAATCGAATACCTTGAGCATCTCCTCTGCGAATAGGTTGAAGGTTGCACATGCTGGGGTCTGGCGCTCGAACTCCGCCGTTCCCCAGAGTCGAGCTCGGCCCGTCAGGTGAGTGATCACGTAACCGACCCTCGCCCCTTCAGTGGCAAAAGTCCTGGGTTGCAGGGTAAACTGGACACGGCAGCTCGTCAGGAACGCCCGTACCTGGGTTGGGTCGCCGCTGAACCGCTCTGGATTGCCGATCCTGGGTTCTGGGACTCCGGCAGCCACGGTAGCAGTGGACTGGGCAGGAGACTCGGGTGCTGGGCCGGTGAGCAGGCTGGCTGGGGCTGGGCCGGTGGGAGCAGGCAGAGAAGAAAGGTTGGTGAGAAGTTGAATGATCATTGCAAGTTGTTGCTGTTGCTGCTGGAACTGCTGACGCTGGCTCAAGCCGGCTTGAAGTAGGGAGGCAATGTCAGCAGTGTTGCGGTTTACCTCTCTCTCTGTCTCTTCCAGGCGTTGCATGGCGGTGGGTGGTTCTGGTTCGTCGGTTTCCATGCTGGTTCGACCGTGCGCTGGGTCCATGTTTGGTCAGATCGTACTGTCAGACACCAGACAGGACGAGGACCACAATTGCGTCACGTTCAAAAGTTTATTTAAGGGTTGGGGGTTTCAGGGGTTCCGGGGGGGGTACAGGAGTTCCAAGAGTCTGCGTGTGTGTGTTCCCCCAGTAGCCGAACAGCGAAGGCAGGAGCTGGATGATCCGGGAAGTCCTGGGGGAAACACACACACAACAGCAATTGAAACGAAGCAGCAGTACAGTCAAGGACTAGGCGGTATTCGTAGAAGAGGGACGGAAGGCAGGTCAAGATTACCGGGGCTGGAGAACACAGAAGTAGTCGAGCGGGTCCGGGATCACAGGCAAAGAGTCAGAGGCGTTTTCAATAAACAGGCAGGTAACTGGTGCTGGTTGCAGACGATCTGACAAGTGTGGACTGAAAAGCAAGGCTTTAAATAGAGGGCATGATGAGTGGTGAATGCAGTGCAGCTGGTAGGTAACGAGGGTGAGGCAGAGCAGAGCAGGAACAGGTGGAGGTCATCAGACTTCAATCAGCACGTGTTACCAGGCAGAGAGAGAGCTCATGACATATTCATAATAGGAGATTCAATAATATCCCAGAAAAAAACATAAAACTCTGTGGATAAACCATCAATCCCTGGAGATTTACCAGATTTCATATGATTTAGTGCTTCCAGCAACTCAGAGTTTGAGATGGGTTGGTCGCAATTCAATCTGAAATGGTCTGAGATGGTAGGTATAAATTCTCTGATATTGTTTAAGAATTCTTCACATTGTTCTGTTTCAAATTTGGATTTATAAAGTTCTCTGTAAAAAGAGCTTACGTAATCGGCTATATCTTTGGGATTAGTATTGAGGTTATCATTTATTTTTAAAGCAGACATACTATTCCTTTTTCGGTTACGCTTTTCTTTTCACCATTTTCTAACCATCTCGCCCTTGATCGAATGAAGGCACCTTTAGCTGCACTGACATATAAATCATCTATTTCCATTTGAAGTTGCATTAGTCTAGCCTGTTCAGAGTCTGACAGATTATCCTTATTCAATAAAGGTTCCAAATTATTCATAATTTCTCTTTCTCTTTGATTACTGGCCTTTTTTATGTCTTTACTGCGCTTAATAGCAATGTCTCGTACCTTAAATTTAAAGTACTCCCATTTCTGTATACTATTTAATTCATTACGGTTGAAAACGTCTTGGGCTAATATTTTAACTGATGACTGAAAATCCCTATCTTTAATTAAGTTATTATTTAACTTCCAGTATCCTTTTATGTTTTTAGCAATGGTTTTGGAACCAGTCAACTGTATAGTCACCAGCTTATGATCAGATAATGGGGCATATGAGTGAGACACTTCAGAAACAAACTGCAGGCAAGATGTCGAGGTTAACCATAAATCTATTCTAGATTGATGCCTGCACCTGGCATTACACCAAGTAAATTCTTTACTATCAGGGTTAAAGAACCGCCATACCACTAGAGATAGCTTTTCACTTAAATAAATTTTCTCTTACCGCTTTCACACCTTTAACGACTCCGGCAAGAAAAAACCTTGCGTGTACACACAGAGGTGTAACCCATAGGGCTAGTCCACACGTACGAAACCGATCTTTTTTTCCTCCGTCTTCCCTGAAACCGCATCAAGAATATTTGCGTCCAAACGGATCCATCTCAACACGACTCAACAAGTTACTTCATACCCCAGGCCTATAGGTGGCACTGTTTCTTTACAGAAATTGACCAAAGTTTGTGTGCTTTACAAACAGACAGAATAGGCTATGACAAAATGGCTAGTGCAAGGAAACCAGAATTGTTTGTGTGGACTGATGGTGAACTGTCAACTGTAAAACTAATAAACTTTATTTTACGGTTTGTGAAGGGTGCAGTCCCGTCCTTTATTTGGCTAACGCAGGTAGGCCTACTAATCACCTTTACTTTCTTTGGTTGTAGGATAGTCCGTGATTCACATTAGTTTTGGCTATCACCGCAATTAGGCTACTAAACGCAAGGCTTACCCAAGTTCTAGGGTATTCTGTCGCCACATTTATAATATTGCTATAAAACCTTCGTTAGTAACAGTCAATACATTTGCCTGCATCAAATCAAATCGCGCATTTGCATTCAGTGTGCTACCAGCTTAACGTGAGTTCTAAGCGTCTTTGTATGCTTATATCTGATTTCACTCGACTGTGAATGCATGTATATATGTTGTAAGACATGTAAAATAAATGAATGACACTGGCACTACGCACAAATTAATGTAGCCTAAACTTACACTGCACTTTCCTAATAACTTAAGTTCTCTCGCGTCACTGACAGTAGCTAGAATGCATTAAAAAACACCGGGGAAAAACAGTGTTCAGTCCACCAAGTCATAAGCTATCGGCGCTGCGCAGCACCAGTTGTGATATTTATCTTACGGAGTGTAATCGTAGATAATGTCACGTATGAAAACTAGTATTGTTAGGCAATACTATAAGTGCAAGTCTAGGGCAGCTGAGGTGTGGCGATGACATCATCGATACGCAAGCAGGATGTGCGGTTTCGCTGTCTAAACGAATTCAAACGGGCTACGGTTTCAGATTTCTCCACTCTGGGACCAGGTTTCAGAAAAGTGCGGTTTTGGGCAGTGCGTTTACAGGATTCGTTTGGACGCTCGGCCAAGACGAAGCAAAACCTCTGCGTTTAACCTAAAAAGCGTCTCCGTGTGGACGGGTGTAACCGGCTAAATGTGCTGTAGTGCATATGCCAGACCAGTCGATGCCGCCGCTGTGCAGAAGCTTCACGACAATTTCGCGTGAATCGCGTAGAAGAAAACATTGTTGAAACAGTTTGTTAAGCCAGAGAATGTCTAATAAGTGCGCTGGTTAAGCCGTCGCATGAAATAAGGAGACTACAGACAATTCGGTTTTCAATTCAACTGTTAAACTAATAAAGTTCATTTTCAAGGTATGTGACTGCTATGTGAAATTTCAAATACTTAGCCTACGCATTGCATTAGGTCTGAGCACCACTGGAGAAAACACTAACATGCAGTAAGCTAATGTTTAACTAAGTTAAGCTAACGTGTGCTTCTAACTTAGCCACTAAAGGCTGATAGGCTACATTGTGCACATAAATCATGACAGGGTAAAGAAAAACATTTTAATATGATAAATAAATGGTTTGGTTTGTTTTGACAAGCAACATGTCAGGTCGAGTGCCGTGGCTGAGTTGAGAGGTGGGGCTGTGTCGTCATAAAGTTGCCGGCTTCGCACCTACAGGCGTCTACACGGCGAAAGTTAGCCGGCGGTTTCAAAAGTTCCCACTTCGGAAGCCGGTTTCAAAAGCTATCGGTTTCAGTCTCCTAAACTGCCGGCGTCGTGTACATGCAAGGCGTAACCGTTAACAAAACCTCACCGGTTTCACAAAAACCGGCGTTGTGTGCATGGCCCCTAAGACTTCACCTGAGAATCTGTTAAACATGAGTGCAACACCTGCTGAATGATTTGAAGCATGACAAAAATAAGCCTGATCTCCCTATTGAGCTTTCCAGAATGAAATGTCTTTTTCGCATGAGTGTGATTCTTGTAAGAAAATAATGTTGGCATTTGTTTTTCTGATAAAGAGGAATATTGCCTTGCGCTTAATATTATTGCGTATAGCCTACCTACATTGACTGAAATCATTTTTAATGAACTGAATTTAAAATCATTAACATGACAAACTTAAAAAATAAAAAATAAGGTATACTGTATTAGAAAAAGAAAAAAAAACGATAAGACTGTAGCCTAATTGGCTAAAAACGACTGACGACAAAGTGCAAGCAGTTAAGTTACGGCTGTCTGAGCAAGATATGAAAATTGAAGAAGCAGAACGCTACAGTCGACGTTGGAATCTAAGACTTCACAATCTCCCTGAAAAAAACAACGAAACTTCCGATGACTTAAGACAGCAGATTTACGGGATTTTAGGGGAAATAGCTCCAGATGAAAAAAACAAGATGGATATCCTCATCGACACAATTCATAGAGTTGGAAACCATAGAGAAAATGGAGGTGCACGTCCTGTGTTAATCCAGTTCTCCTTGCGCACCTTTAGGCAGAAAATGGAGAGCTTCACTGAAGGCCAAAGTGTTGGCAGATCACAACTTGCGTATGGCTGAGGATCTGACATATTGGGAGAGACAGTGTCGTAATAAACTTTGGCCTCTTGTTGACAAGGCACGTAAAGAGGGGAAAAAGACGACTTGGCGAGGACCTGATGTCATCATCGAGGGGAAAAGATTCGCTGTAGAAACAATCAAGGAACCTGTTTAATCAACCTTGTCTTTATAGGCTTTCTACTCTCTTCAATCGTTCTATTCATGAGTACCGTAAAACTCCAAATAATAGCCCGGGCTTTTATTTTCCCAAATCGCCAAACTGCACCGGCTAGTATTAGAGACAGGAGACAGGCCTTTAATTCCCTTTACACAAAACTTTTCCTCTGCAAAGATGGAAAATATTATAGAATTAATTATTTCAAACACACTGAATGTCTACCTATATGACTAGGTTATCTGATGACAATTACGGATCATCATTCATTTAGTGTTGAGATGTTGTTCATTGAGGGAGATACAGTAAGATCCAAATAGCGGGGATAGCCAGAACAGATGAAACACGTTTTAATTAAACATAATTTACAAAGAGATTGTATCACACTGAAAGCTCATATTTTGTCACTAGCAAATAGCCTATATCGGTACTTTGTCAAATACAGTTGCATTATCAGCCCTGACCAAAACCGTTCAGGAATTATTTATGCAAAAGTGGAACGTGCTTAATGTTTCATTCTCCCTCCTTTTCAGCATGAATGAAGCGGCATGAGAGCATTAACCATATCGTTTCTCCCGTTTTGTATTTGCCAAATTTGCCTACATTCAAATCATAGCCTAGCCTACTTCCAGGCGCATTGGAACATATTTTTGACCATTGGGTGCTGAATAACAAAATAATCATGGATGTCCGACGATTTCTCCCCCAGCATATGATTCGAATTTAGACAGCTAAATACGCCATTTCAGCGCCGTGTATGAGTAGGTCTAAGAGTGAGAAGTTTTATAATGCCCTGGGCAGCCACATTCCACTGCAACTATGCGCATCACTTGCCACTCCGACTCATCAATAAAAACTGTGCGCGCACACACCAGTCCCATAGAAGCGCACTTGACTTTACATCATTAACCTATTTCAGTATACCTGTATAGCCAGAGAATGTCTAGACGGGCTCTGATATAGCCTAGTCTAAGGTAAATTCCTTTTCTGACTTCTTTCTCTTTATCGCCATGGCATTTACAATAATTAAGAATAACGTTCGCAAACCGTTCTGGTTTTGTTGCCAGCATAAAAACAAGCTTACCATCGGCCTATCAGCAAATTTTAAACACAAGGGATGAATTGAACGATGACGAAGTCGGATAGTTCATATTGAAAAAAAGTTATACAATTTGGAACTCTAGCTTTTCCCCACCGCAGTCTTTCAATGCCATCTAATCATAACGTGCGCAGTCTTCGCCATACTTAAGCCCAAATCACACCCAAGATTTGAGACAAGATTAGCAGCAACTTTATGAAACATTCCTTGCAACGGTGACCAGACATGGTGAATGCTTTGCGACGGCTTGAAACGACGTGCAACATCTAATTTACACTACTGTAACCTCCTTTCTGTAACGGTTTCGTGTCATTGCGAATCTTAGGTGTGAATTGGGCTTTAAACAGACGATATGACTGGTTTTAGAAGATTAAAGGAGAATTCCGGTGTGATATTGACCTAAAGTGTATCGAAACATGATACCGAGTGTGAACGTATGTCTCATAGCCCATCTCGGCTTGTCCCCTGCACTCCAAAATCTGGCGCTAGTTAGCCGATGCTACCAACATCTTTTTCAATAGTGGTGCTTCGGCATCGGGCTAGCCATGCAAATAAATCACTGTTTTACACCCATTTACGAGGCTCAATGTATCTCCACACTTCATTGGTAGACTTCCGAGGGCCCTGACATTTAAAACGAGACATTGAGAACTTTGAAAAAGCACTGGTAGTTTACTTACAAGACGATTTATACAGACAGTATCTTCACGAAGTTTAGCATTTGCAGCCATCTTGAATTTAGTCGAGCAACGAGTAAACGACGGAATCAGATTCCAAAAATAATTCAGTGGAAATGCATGGATTCCAGTTGCTGCTACTGGAAGAAACTGGAATCCATGCATTTCCACTGAATTATTTTTGGAATCTGATCCCTTATCATACCTGTTCATTCTTACTCGTTGCTCGACTTATCGTGACTAAATTCAAGATGGCTGCAAACGTTAAACTTCGTGAAGATACTGTCTGTATAAATCGTCTTGTAAGTAAACTACCAGTGCTTTTTCAAAGTTCTCAATGTCTCGTTTTAAATGTCAGGGCCCTAGGAAGTCTACCAATGAAGTGGAGATACATTGAGCCTCGTAAATGGGTGTAAAACAGTGATTTATTTGCATGGCTAGCCCGATGCCGAAGCACCACTACTGAAAAAGTTGTTGGTAGCATCGGCTAACTAGCGCCAGATTTTGGAGTGCAGGGGACAAGTCGAGATGGGCTATGAGACATACGTTCACACTCGGTATCATGTTTCAATACACTTTAGGTCAATATCACACCGGAATTCTCCTTTAAATACAACCCGAAACTAAAAAACAGACCAGGCCTCTACTGGAGACCGGCCTTTAACCCAAACCTGTAGCCACGCCAGGCGTTTAAAAGAGACAGGCGTTTATTTGAAGTTTTACGGTAGTCTTGTTTGACTCATGCAGGTTGATTGAGTTGTTAAATGGAATATGTTCAGCTGATAAGTTGATTTGTTAAAATTATTAGGCTTAATTAATATAATAAGTCTTTTATATTCGGTTACTGATTTTTGCATCTCGGTAGTTTAAGGTTGGATGTATACTGGTACCCTTTACTCTAGCAGTTCTTAGAGGTTTTTTGCAAGAGCTAGTCAAAATTCGTGATGAACGGTTCCGGGTATTCTTTTCGAACAGTGCAGGCCCAACTGCAGTCAGACCTGCCTGCCTCACCATAACAGATCGATTTGATTGGCTAATCAGTCAGATGTAGCCATCAATCAAGCCGAATCCAAACATATGATTTCTAATGGTTGCTTAGGTACCAAAAACGCAGTGATTCCTTGTGAAAGCCTGATGCAGGACTTAACAAGAGAAGACGTGCGATTGGATAAAAATGTATCGCACCCCCTCACTATTTGTTCACACAATCGGTGTTGGGCAAGTTACTTCAAAAATGTAATGCATTATTTATTACTTGTTACTGTCGTCATCTCAAAGTAATTTGTTACATTACAATATTACTGTCTTTGAATTGTAAAGCATTACACTACGTTTACATTACTTTCACCAAAATAACAGGAAATATGGATTTGGTGTTCTCAATAGATCTTCATGTGTCCAATGCAGCTCATTACACGGCAGGAGGTGATGTGGTATGGCATAATGTGTCAGGATGGTCAGAGGAATCAAATGCAGATTACAGAATATCTTGCAGTCTTGGTTTATTGGAGTGAAAATTTTCAATACTCCACAAACTTGATCATCAACAAAAACAGGCTCTCGATAACAAAAAGACCTCTCAGGCGGGATGAGTTCAAAACTAAACAGAGCACAAAAAACTGAAAAGTCAGCAGCGCTTACGTGCCGGTAACAGGTAGTCTTAGGCAGGTTTCACAAACACAGACACGACGATCAGACAAAGAACAATGAACAACACAGGGTTTAAATACTCAACAACGAACTGAGATAAAATGCAGGTGGGAAGGTAATTGGGAGATAATAGGCAAGACAGGAAACAGACCAAATAAGGACATGGGTGTGGCAACAGGAAAAACTGAAATGCGAAACACATAGAGCAACACCAGAGGGAGCCAAAAACATCCAGTCCTATAGGCTCCCTGACATAATGACTGAGCTAGGCTTAAGGCTAACAAAAGAACAATATAATGGCTCATGGGACAATGTAGGCCCCAAAGGCCAAAGGTCACTTACAACTTAATATAGTAAAATATAGTGAAATTGTATGTTGACTTTAAATGGTTCTCATCATTGCTGGTTGCCTTTCCTTGCACTTACAGTGGTGTAGACTTAATAATAATAAAATAATAATAATACATTTTATTTAAAGAGCGCCTTTCAGGACACCCAAGGTCACTTTACAGATAAAACAAATAGAAGAGAAAAAAAAGTGGATTCACACACACACACTTAATGCAAATAGTTTGAGAATAATGGCTACGATCTTTGTCTGTAAAAGCAACATTTCTCAATTTTGGATTAAAAAGCAAAGTAACTTCAGTTACTGAGAATTGTACCGAGTAAAATATTACTGAAATTGTATTGGTAATGCCTTACGTTACTACAATACAGCAAAAAGCAATGCATTACTGTAATTACATTACTTTTTTAATGCATTACTCCCAACACTGGTTATTAAAGACACTATTATTTTTCGTTCGTTTGAAAATAGTTAGGCCTTCAGAGAAGGCCTTGAAGGCCCTGACGGTCCGCCACTGCTAGCACATCATCAAAAGTGTATGTGTTTAATATTTAAGTACCCTGAGATCAGTAGCACCATGTTCTAATTCCCAAGTTCCCAAGACAGATATAACACCAGTGGAGGTACCAATCAAGGTGGCAACACTTCAGTAACTTAGCCTATTACACTAAGAAAAATAAAACAATGTGTGATAACATTTCCAAGTGAGTAGCTGTTTCTCATATCATCTCTATCTATCTTTTTCACTCACTCACTATCACTCATTGGTGCAAGTTTGACAGCTTATTTTGACGACAGTGCAAGCACAATGTGGCCAGAGTGCCAGAAGTCAGACACACAAAGTGGGCAGTCTGAAATATAGAGATTAGAATAAGATAGATCAGAATTCGCTGGTTGTATGTGATTGGTTTATTCAAATTCACCTCACCAGAGAGATCTTGCCCATTTCAGAGTTTCCGCCTTGACGTAGCTACCTATATCTTACGTTTGTTTACGCTTGTTTTTTCAGTCTCTTTATACGTTTTCATAAATGTTTAATGTTTACAATTGTATTTCTCAGAACAGTTAGTAGAAACAGATTACACAGATTACAAAGCAAATTGGCAAATAGATATGCCAATTTGCCACCAGAATAACAAGCAAAATGCTTATGCGTGCCATGTTGCAGCAGAAAATTGTAAAGATTTTTTATTTCCTTATATATCTTATTTATTTCCAAACCTCCCACTTCATTATTTGTTTCATTCACATTTTCTCAAACTAGATGACAAATGAGTTTAATATTATTTTGTTGAGTTTAATTGCTATTGTTAATGACAACAATGGCAACTAAGCGAGGTATTCTAAAGAAGTCTGGCAAGATAAAGAAAACTATTTAAAATTGGACAGTACACTGCAAAAACTGCTTATTTAATAAAATCTAATAAAGTGTATATCAAGATCAAATAATCTACTTGGTATTGTATTCAGTATAGATTACTCATAAAATCATTTGACTTAACATAAGAAGAGTTTGACTTGTTTTAAGATGTCTCATCCTGAAAACAAGCAAATTTGTCTGCCAGTGCATTAAGCAAATCCATCCTAAAAACAGACAATGTTAATATAATAGCATCTTAATATAAGATAAATAACACTTTTATTTTTTGCAGTTTATTATTGCAGTCAAGAACTTTGCCACTGGGTATAGGAGGTGAAGTACAGAGCAGAGATCAGCAAAAAAAAAAAATCCTGTTTAGATAGTGAATTGTCATGTTGTCAATATAACAGTTCATTCTGTTTTGGGTAATGTTTTGATGACACTGATCAAAATGCACAAAATTGCTCTCGTCTGTGTGACATTAAATGTTACATCATGTCTATGGTACAGTGTGGTCCACATTATTGCCAAGGATTCATATTTACAGTAAACTTTTACAATACTGTACTGTTTTCTTTGCATGCTTTTCTTCAGGGGGACAATCTGAAGGGTCAGGCCCTGTCACACTAAAATATCCTAGAAAATAATGGAATTCACGTCACAGCCCTATATAACGGCCATAGATGGGGCGTGACATGGTCTGACAAATAGCCTATAGTTCCTATTAGTTATTATCAAAAATGCATTTTGTTCAAGAATAAAAACATCCTGAGATGGCACAATAGGTGTACCTCATAATTTGATTGTCTCCATGACTCAATGTTCAGACTCAAGAATAAGAATCATTTCCACCCCAAGATTTTTGTTTAAGTGACAATGTGTTTCTGGTAGAATGTCCCCTACATACTTTGTTACACCATGACCTTTACATAGTCCTGTATTGGATATGGGTGAAAGACGTGTAGGCTGATATATTTTTTTGGCCCTGGGAAAGAAGAATTAAACAACCTAAGATATAATTCTTAATATATAGCTTAGGCTATACAGCTCTGGAAAAAAAAACGTAATAAAATTATATTGCAAATTATATCGTCCATTGCCACGATTCTCAACTGGCAATGGACAATATAATTTGCAATAATTTGCAAATTTGCACTTGCAAATTTGCAGTGGTCTCTTAAATTTGAATATGACTATCAAATCATTCCTCAGCAACCATTGGATGACATATGAAAAATGTGCAGTGGTCTTTTATTTTTTCCACAGCTGTGTATGTACAATGAGTTGAGACATGTCACACCCACACAGGATGGTCTAACAAGGTATGGTATAAAAGCCATGACAAATACAACTTAAATACCACTTGTAGGCCTACTGTTTTTCAAGTGGCGGGAACGGGTTTCCATATATTACCTACCGGTATTTTACTGGGTATATCACTCTACCCAGAGCTAGAGATGGCTCTGACTCTACCGTACCAAAGATGAGCATGTTTTTTCCCCTCCAGTGGGTGGCGGTGTGTAAAATCTCTGTTATGGTCTTTATTCTACCCACGTGACAAAACGCGGAACTACATGCCACTGCATAACTGCCTATGATAACTGCTGCACAACCGAAAGGATCTCTGTAATTTAAGTCATGTAAAGCGCCACGATTCTCAACTGGCAATGGACGATATCATTTCATTAAGTTCGGGTAGCGATTCAGACTCCGACCTAGAGGTTGTGCGTTGTTATAGTGATGATACTAGAGAAGATGCCAGACCATTTATTAGGACCGACTGGGTTCCTGTGAAACCGGTGAGTGTCGGTACCACCTACCGACTGATTTGTCCATATCATTAACAGACCAACAGTATGACTTTAAAGATACACCTAGATCTTTATGTCCTCCTTAACGTTAGTTTATTATTGCAATGGCTACTCCATGCAAATTAGCCAACGGCTATTATTGTTTACAAAGAGTATCCACCTGTTTGCATGTTGGCTAACGGAAGTAACGATAACCTAAATTCAGACAGTAGCCAGAGCCAGAACAGGGAGCAGATGGGCTTAGATTCTAAAATCCTGACCGAGTTCATTTGTGCGCGTGAGCAATCTTAACCAAAGTGCCTCAGTTTAGCTGACAGAAAGTTAGCGTTAGACCAGACACCCATGTTGACTTTACCTAAGCCCCGACGTTTCTGTCAGTAGCAAGCCTAAGTTACCTGGTTATTGTATTTTTGGAAGCGTGGTGCGTGGAGGTGTTACTGTTCAAGCTCTCTAGTTCACTCACAGATGGTGTGTTGTTAGGTACAGTATGTAGGCCTATGATAGCTGGCTAGAAACAAGGTAACGTCGGTTTAGTAACGTTAATGTTACCTAGCATAGCTAGCTAGCAAATTTTTTGCCATTACCAATTTGTTAACGTTAAATTATTATTATTCACAAACATTTCATTAAACATGTTTAAACCAATCAACGCATAAAAGTATTACAGGAACTACAAATAGAAATAATCCTAAATAGGCTATACTTAAAAAGTGGGTGTAAAAGGGAGGGAGGCAATCTCTCAAATAATTTCCAAACAAGATAAATAAGTATGTTTAGGTTATATAAGATGTTGAAAACCCTTTCATGTGTTTACTTTAGGTTGTCATTGACTTGTCAAAACTCAGAAGAAGAAGACGCCCCCGAAGGTGCCAACGTGGTTCCATTGAAGTTGTAGACTTGAGTCTTGTAGAGGAAAAAGAATCAGAAGCTGTTTGTGCTGCACTATCAATATCAGATAAAGAGGAGGATTCCTTGCATCAACAAGGCGAATGTCAGATTCTACCTTCTCTTGCAACTGAGAGGAGCCCAAGTTTATTAGAAGAAAATTCACAGGGGATTGAGTCACCCCAGAAGTCTTGTTTACCTCCTGATTGTGAAGCTCTGTCGGTATCAGAGAAAGAGGGAAATGGCCTTCAATTAGAAGGTGAATCTGAAGCTCCATCGCCAGCAGCACTGATTGTACACAAAAATATATCTGTTAAAGATCCAACCACAATAGACTCAATAGAGAAGACCTCTGTCCTCTTGGGAAATGAGCTGCCTGCGTTAGAAAAGTGCAGTTCACAAAAAGACTCTCCAGATAGCATTCCCTCTCCTTTCAGCCTTGATAGCAATTATCACTGTCCATCTGAAATTGATCCGTTTTCATTCTCAGATGAGTCAAACATGCCTGAGTTAAAAGAGACCACTTTTACCACAGATTTATTTGACCACCCGGCAGAATCCTCTTGCATGCCTTCCAAGTCCACCCTAACAGAAGCCCAAAGGAAGTCATCCATTGGTACATTTTCATCTGTAGCTGGTTTAGAAGCTGTTTGGGAAGAGAACCTAGTGCCCTCCTCCTCCTCTTCTGTAAGTCAGTCTAATACAGGTAATCTCACAGCATTACCTGCCTCAGATACTGTGTCCCCGTGGACAGAAACCCAGATCAATTGTACCCCAAATTCTCCAGGAAGACCTGGTTCTGATGTCAGCAAGACCATTCAGACTGCTATGAGGGCAACCCACCTACATAGTGCTCTGTGTCCTCAAATTTGTCTGTCAAACCCTTTATCTGAAAGGGGCTGTCAAGAACAGGAGGGGATAAGACTCCATAATGGTCTTGGTCAAGTTGAAAACATACAGGAGGATTCTGTCAGTCACATGATGTCTGATTTTGGTCCTGGGATGTCTGGACAAGAGCTACAGCACAAGCAATACATTTCTCATATTCAGCTAAAGAAATTAAAAAAACAGATGGGGGCAGTGGTTCAAGACCTGGTGAGATGCACCTTTTATTTAATTCAACGTTATTAATTACAGTATCTAAAAAAGTTCTTTATCAATTACAGTGTTTGAAAAAGTTCTTTACTGATTACAGTGTTTGAAAAAGGTATTTTTTAAGTGTTTCTTTTACATTCATAAATAGATTGACGAGGAGGAGGAAGAGGAAGAGGAAGACTATGGTCCACCTGAGCTATTATGTAGACAGAGTCTTAGCCTAGTCTATAGCACCATTGAGGAAAACTACCCAGAGGGTACCCTTCAGCTTCTGTCAGATTTTCTGCAACCCCGGTACTATCCACCCCCTGACATCATGGCACACCTACTCAGGGGTATCCTGATGGACCCTCACTGTCCTGATGTTCTTGCGCTGGAGGCCTACAGTTTACTGATGAGGATTCAGATGTAAGTGAGCTACAAGGTTTTAGCCTATGTCATACACATGTAGTGTCACATGTAGTGTCACTAGACATTCTAATATATGTACATTTACATTTACATTTACATAGCTGACGCTTTTATCCACAGCAACTTACAAAAACGGGAAACAATCAAGGTATAGTGTGACAAGGACATGTTAGTGCGGCGATAAGCACTCGCATAGAATCAAGTGACCGTTCTAGGAGGGGGGATAGGCAAGTGTTAGGTGCTAGATTTAGCATGTTCAGTTGTTGGTAGTGCTAGGAAAGGAGATACTCTCTTAAGAGCTAGATGTTTTAGGAGTTTTTTGAAGATAGAGGTCCCTGTTCTGGTAGGAACTCTGGTAGGAATCATTAAACTAAATGCTATGCACTGATGTCCATAGGCAAAGCACCCTGGAAATCCAGAGTTCTCGCGAAAGCACAATTTGAATTGTCTCTGCGAGACATTCTGGCAATGAGTAATGATGCATGTTACTTTCACCCCTTGTATCGCGAGGAACCAATCACATCAGTGTATTTGATATAGGCGGGCCAGAGGCGAACTAAACAGATAACGACAGCGCTGCAACGAATCAGTCATTAAACATTGGTCGTAGTGTTATCCAATTGTGTCGAAGTCCGGAATCAGTCAGTAAACATTGGTCGAACTGTTATCCGTGCAGCGAGATTTTCAAATGCATACTTGGTGCCGCCCCTCGAGTTAGGCCACTTTTATTATTTGTGGCCAGACCCTTAACTTTCTAGATTACCAGGGTCTGGATTTTCCAGGTTAAAGGCGAAGTGTGAGGAGATGAAGTCTCCCTTTCAGAGCGAGAGAAAGAGAGAGACTGGATATTTTGCCATAGGAAGACACATCTTTGACTTCTAAAAGGTTTACCTTACATATAAAGTTAGCTAGTTAGTAAGCTAATGAAGTTACTACGAATGTCAGCTACCAGAAAAAAGTGTCGTCAACATTGGGAAATCTAGGATGAATTAGTTTGATAGCATACAACGTTAAGTAAACGCAATTCCTTGAAACCATTATGTTCAAAAACAAGCTGAACCCCATCTGAATTTAAAACAACTGGTTATTTCGGCCATTGACTGCCATTGTGTACTGTTAACATGTCTTCCCCTTCATGGGGGCGGTAGCCTTTAAGCTGAATGTATGAATGCACAATTTGAACTTGCAAACTGAAAAATGAGCAATCATGGAAACATGATTTCCATAGAGGAAATCTAACTTAACCTACAGTAGCAGTCCATGGAAACAGACCATTCACAATTGTCTTAAACAAAATTGCACTGGAAAGCCATCTGAATTTGACTTCATAACCATACATAAGGGTGGAAAACAAAACTACGAAACTGTAATGCATACCCCTTTTACCTTAGAAATAATTTGTCAGTCAAATGAAGCTATGGTGCAAAAAGCTCTAGTAAAGCTATCATTGTTCATGCGCTATTCATGCATTGATGTTTTGTCACATGATTGGTCTATTCATTTTGCATCAGCTTCTGGGTTATTTTTGTCACATAATGATTCTAGAAAATCTGCATAGGGATTCTGGAAAGTATGTATAATGAACAATGTGATCAGAGCACACCATGGGTTTATCAGTGGATGTCTTGATATTCACACCCTTTTTTTTTTTAAATGTCCTTCAATTTTAAAACGTATGTCTCCTTGTGTTGGAGAATTTGTGGACTGTGAAAATGAGATGTTTTTAAGCCAATACATGTTTGTTACATTCAGCAAATATCTCCTCACATTCTGCCTGCGGCCCATTCTGTGTGCAAACTGAAACTGACTTGTTTGGCAGTTGAGTTCATATATCAGCAATTTAGTTCCTGTTTTTGCAAATGCAGATTTCATCCATCAGATATATCGTCTCTTTCATGGGACTGGGGACTGCTGACGGCTGTGATGGAGCAGCAGGTAGGGAATCAAGTTTTGGAAAATGGTTTGTCTTGGAAGTAAAGAAAATGAACTGACACATGTCTGTATACACATTTTAAAACAATTTTCTTTGTATATTTTCTCTCTAAAGTCTATGACTGCTTTTCATGACATTCATGTCCACTAAAAGGATAGCTCCAAGAGGCTTCGGCTGGATGTCAGATGTATGCTACTACAGTATGTGCTACAAATTCTTGAAGATGACTTTCAGCAGAAATTATGCATGCAAAAGCTGCACCTGTCCATCACAAAAGCCATGCTGTCTTGTGAGCAGAGGTTCACTCATGTCAGGTGAGGACATACTACAACCACGGGCAACAGGGTAACATTTTGTTTAGTAACAACAAAAGTTCATATTGAAACAGGTTTTAAAGGACCACTCTACTCTAAGAACAACCTTGGGTCTATTTTTGGATGATACTAGCAACGTGTTTCAAAGAAAGTTGGGACGGGGCGTGTTTACCACTGCTGCTTCACCTCTTCATTTAACAACATTCTGTAAATGTTTAGGAACTGAGGAGACCAGTTGCTAGAGTTTTAAGAATGAAATGTTGTCCCATTCCTGCCTTCTTAATCATGTTTTTCATTCCATGGTGCACCCAATTTGACAGGTCTGGGCTGCAGACAGGCCATTTTAGCACCTGGACTCTTCCTCTATGGAGAAATACTGTTAAAATATGTGCAGAATTAATTTTGGCATTTGTTTTCCTGAAATATTGAAGGTCTTCCCTGAAAGTGGACATTGTGTGGATGGCCGTGTATGATGCTCAAAACCTCTGTACATGATTTAGAATTGATTGTGCCTGGCCAGATGTGCAAGATGCCATGCCATAGGCACTAATGCACCTTCACACCGTCATAGATGCTGGGTTTTGAACTGAGCACTATAGCAAGTTGGGTTAGTTGGATAGACCCTCTCCTCTTTAGCCCAGAATAGGGCTGGGATAAACGATTATTTTTTAAACGATTAATCTAGCGATTATTTTTTCGATGCATCGATTAATCTAACGATTCATTTTTTCAGTCCGATTCGATTTCGATTCGATTATCTCCTCATTAATTGACTAATAGCAACTTATACATGTTTATTTACATATCTGAATTAATTAAACATGAATTCTTTAACATTGCAATGTTTGTTTATTGCTCTTAAGATTCCAAAATAAAAGACTATACAAGTGCAAAGTAATGCATTCTTAGTCAGAGGTAGCATTCAATAAAGTTCAGTAGGTATGTCTAATTGAGTCATTTTAAGACGTTCGTGAGGGAATCCTTGCAATTAACATAACACAGTTAAAAGGCTGCTGATGTGTGGATGCAATTCATTACGTAGTTAGTTCAAATAGCGGTTCGTACTTCTCCTTGGGACAAGCACTTTTGAGTCTTGGAAAACACCTTTCCAAACACCTTGCATTTACAACAAAATAGCATATAGTGATAGCCTTGGGGGCAAGTTAGTCCAGTGTTACTCAAACAGCACTGATTAACAACGTTGTGGTCCCCAAACGAATGTTTACACTTGTTGGCATCCAAAAATAGACCCTAGGTTGTTCTTAGACTGGAGTTGTTGTCTTGTACATTCATAATAACCGATGTTCTGGCAAATGTGAAAGACAACAAAATAATTATATTTATTGTGCATTTATTGCATGTGTATCTGAATTACAGTTAATGTTTATTGACTTAATTTCTAAAATGTCCTCTCTGTCAGTTTACCAATTTCCAGCTTCAATTAAATAGCCCTTAAAGATGCAATCTGTGATTCTGGTGAAAGGTTGTTGATATTTGATCTCAGCAGCCACTCAAATCAACCCCTCCCTCCAGTACTACTGAAGCAGTGTGTTGATTGGCTGGAATTATTTATGGTTCGGTCCAAGCCACTGTGTTTGTTTCCCATATGTAGAGACAGCTCTCTGTATGAAATCTAGATTTTTCAACACATACAGTAAACTAAATGGACAGCTGAAGGAGCAATTCACTTAATGTGATCAGAAGTTTTTTTCAACTTAAATCACAAACTGCGTCTTTGGTAGATGGTCTGACTGCACTCAATCAGTTTGTTGCTGTGTTGTTTCCTAGGAGTGTTTTTGTGTATTTTTGAAGGCATCATTACATTTTAGTGTATGTCACTTTCTTTCAGAGACCTCATTTGTTGGCTTTTTGAAGCAGTATCCTTGGCTGTCAGTAGCAAAGAGAATAAAAACCCCAAGAGGGAGAGGAATGAAAATCTTAAGTATGTTTTTATTTTCATGTACTAAGCATTTTTCGGCTGTTTGTAAAACTTTCCAGTTTATGCTTTATGTTTGATATGTGTTCTTGTATTTCACTTTGGTTTTGCTTTTATTAGGTATCCAAAAAAAGATGAAACAAACATAGCAATAGTGATGGGTCTACTACAGTGGTATTTCTTATGCTGTGTTTCAGGATGGTGATGGTTTTTCAGAAGATGCTGGTCTTAGCCTTGGAGGTGGATCGTACTCCCACCTGCAGCTCTAATAAGATTTCCCAGGAGCTTTTCCACACCATTATTAGCTCTCAAAAGCGTGAGCACAGGTGGGACTCTGTGTGTGTGTCTGTCTATGTATGTGTGGAGGGGGGATAAACAATTTGTAAAACAACCTTGTAAGCCAAAACCAAGTATGTAAAACTGGAATGTAGTATTCAAAACTATGTTTACTAGTTTAGTAAACTATAATTACTGCATAATTACCTGTAAAATGTAATTGCTGTATTTGCTTAGAATAAGCATTTTATATATCTAAATATGGAATGGGTCCTCTTCCATGACTGTAGAGGGACTTTCATGTTTTTCTGCCACTATGGTTGCCAACTTGCATGGAGTGATTTTCAGTCAGTTGCAGTTGAACAAGCTCACGTCTAGAGGCTACACACTGTTGGACCTACTACACTACTCCATCTATTTATTTGCATAACTTTTTTTCATTTTCCTTTATCCTAGGTTGCTTCTTTTTGATACTCTAGAAAGCAATCTGCTTAAGTGCAAGCTTCTAGAGCTTCTTTTGGACTATGAATGTCCTCAAAAGATACCTGTGCCAATGTCCCTCAGCCTGCTGCTCCACTTCCTTCAATATTCCACTCTGCCATCTGATCCAATGGTGAGAAGTTGTTGAGGACAAACGTGAGAATATTTTAACATTCTATTGCCTGAGAAGGTTATGACCACTAGGGCTGCACGATTATGGCCAAAATGATAATCAAGATTATTTTGATCAATATTGAGATCACGATTATTAATTAATTTTAGTGAGAAAAATATTTGTTCCCTAAACATATTGGACTTACTATCTGGCTCACCCAAATTCTTCCCCTCACATTTACTCCCCTAAATTACTGCAAATATAGATTTGACTGCGACTTCCAAACTTCCAAAGAACTTCCAAACAAATGTTTTGTGCGTGCTACTTTGTTAATATTTGGGAAAACAGCCCACCGGGAATCCTCCCAACGCTCCCCATTAGCCACTTAAGCTCTGCTTCTTGTTCATGAGTTTACTGTAATCGTTTAGTCCAGGGGTGTCCAAACTTTTTGACTGAAGGGCCACATTGGGTTTTGAAAATTGGCCAGCGGGCCACACACACATAATAATAATAATAATAATAATAATAATGTTTTCTATTATTTAAATGACAAAATAATTTTGTTGTAGAAAAATAATTTCTTAAATACTGTTAATTTGATGCTGTTGAATTCATTTATAAATGGTGCACTGTCACTTTAAGACTCTTTGCCAGCTCCACTCAAATAGCCTATGACTAGTGCTGTGCCTGTGCCCTCTCACAGTTTAAAATTGGTCAGTAGTGGGAACTACTGTTGCCATCGCCCTCTCTCCCACGCTCAAATGCATCCCCAATTAAATGGACTAGCATAACGTAGTTAGATCTGCTGCAATGGAGATACTATGTATCTCGATGTGACAAGCTGTTTTGACATTGACATTGTAAACATTCTCTAAGAAGAGTGTAAAGCAGTTTGTAGTAGCCTAAAGTTAACCACAACGTCGTCTATCGCTGGAAAAAAAATAACGAGCGTCCTATGATAAACTAATAAATGCTCGGCGGGCCGGATTAAAGTGCATGGCTGGCCGCAGTTTGGACACCCCTGGTTTAGTCATTCGTTGATATGTAAAACACTGACGTGTAGGCTACATTTTCATTATTGTTCACTCGTTTTGAGTAGGCTGTGTCTTGAAACGCATATGCATTGTAGGTTGCACATGAAGCTTATAAAATACATGAATAAAATTCTCGGATCCCGTCGTTAGCTCAACTCTTATTACAGTAGGCTATCGGAGGAAGCAAACAAGGACTAAAAGTTAACGTGATAAAAAAAAGGCATGTGTGGTTTACGTCATGTGATGTGTTTCACGGTATGAGTTGAGAGCCCTGCTTTACTTATATTTTTGGTTAACTTTACTTGCCTGAAATCAGAAATATTTTCGAACAATGGATGATCCGCTTCGAGGGACAAGCTCTTGGCCTTCTGCTGTGCCACACATTTGATTTTTGATCGTCGTTTATTGTATAGTCTAACTAGCCTACTAATAGTTAACATAATGTCACTAGTCCACAGTGCATCAGGCTGAACAGTGCAGGGAACAGCTGTCATTGGTAGGCTGCATGCAGGCACATGGTCAGACAGGTTTAAGCTTGATTTGTTTTGTAGCGGAGCGTTCTATGGGTTGCCAGGTTGTGGTTCTATGCATTTGAAATATCGCTCGATCACGCAAATTTGATCGTGGGAAGCCAAAATCGTGATCGTGATTAAAATTTGATTAATTGTGCAGCCCTAATGACCACACAATTGTATATTTGGGTGGGTTAACGGTAAGCAATACGTTTAGATGCTTTTGCATTTTTTTAAGTGTAGTGAGGGTCAGCAGTTGTTATTAACTGATAGAATGGATACCTACAGCGAGTCATATTTATGCAATGTTGTAAAACCTGTTCAAGAGAATTTACCATCTTTAACATATTCACACTAATCCGTCAATTCCTCCACCAGGATGGTAGTGAAGGCTGGAGGAGATGGGAAGAGCTAATGCAGCTGATCTGGATGCTTCTTCTGAGCTATGAGGAAGTCATGAAAGGTATGCACTTCTGTCTTGTCCAAAACATGTATTTCCTATGGATAAAATGACTAATCCTTGACCATGGATTGGATTGAAAATGCAAAACAATGGTTATCAGAAATTCTGCCAAACTAGATGTACCGCAGAGCGGTACAAAATATGACCACCGCCCAGTCCAGCACATTTTTTCCACAAAAATAAATCACGCTAAAAGGCCTATATGATTCTAACTGTCTCACTAAATTGCATTATCCACACTCAATTCTCACTGGTATCTGCTAGACAACAAGTACCAAAACATGATTAGTTCATAGATTTCACATGTAAAATTCATTTTATACAACCCCACCCCCATCTTGCCTGTTCATAATTCTGAGAAATTCTTGAATTGTGCGCATGTGTGCGTGTACACGTTTATGTTTATGTGTGTGGGTGTGTGTGTGTGTGTGTGTGTGCGTGCTTGTGTGTTTGCCTGCGTATGTGTGTTTGTGCATGTGCATGCATGCGTACATATGTCTACTGTGTGAGTATGTGTCATACGTATGATTACTGTGAATGTATGTGTGTGCGTGTGTATCTATTTATGCACATGGAATGGGTTAACATGACCCCTGGAGGCAAACATACGGAAAAAATTGGTCATCCTAGGCCCTACGGTTCTCAAGATATTCACAGAAAACTGTGTCTGCCCTACCCTCCTTTTGGGGGGTCCAGTACAGCAGGGGGGCTACAGATCAAAACGAAAACCGATGGTTCCATGCTATCCATGTGGGGTTACATGCCCACCAAGTTTCGTGTACCCCGGTCTTTCAGTGTCCCGGGAATCCTTGTTGGTGTACGGTCACTAAATGTACACATAAATTATTTTATTGTAAGGCCCCCCATGAACGAAAGTTCACGAAACTTGGCATGCATTTGGAGGGTGTCATAATGATCCTACACTTTCAATTTCGTGCAGTTTTGACCATGTCAGCCAGAGATATTGTGGTGAAAACACCTAATTTTTTGCTTTTTAATTTTTAACTAGGTGGCGCTATACATGAAATAAGTGGTAATGGGATGGGTTGACAGGCCCCCTTAAGACCAACAAACAAAAAAAGGTGGACCTCCTAGGCCCTACGGTTCTCGAGATATTCACAGAAAACTGTCTCCGGCCACCTACAGGCCAGTTGGTGTATAGTAACATAAATTAATTTATTGTGTGGCCCCCCATGAACGGAATTCCACGAAACTTGGCGTGCATTCAGAGGGTGTCATAATGATCCTACACTTCCAATTTCGTGCAGTTTTGACTATGTTAGGTCACAGATACCTGCGATTACAACACCTCATTTTTACTTTTTTGTGTTTAACTAGGTGGCGCTATACATGAAATGAGTGGTTATGGAATGGGTTGACATGGCCCCTTGAGATCAACATACAAAAAAAATGGTCCTCCTAAACCTTACGGTTCTCGAGATATTCACAGAAAACTGTGTCTGCCCTACCCTCCTTTTGGGGGGTGCAGTCCAGCGGGGGGGGCTACAGATCAAAACGAAAAACGATGGTTCCATGCTATCCATATGGGGTTACATGCCCACCAAGTTTCGTCTACCCCGGTCTTTCAGTGTCCCGGGAATCCTTGACGGAAATTTGGACATGCGAAACAAAAAAACAAAAAAACAAAAAAAAATCTGACTAAACCTATATGACCGCTGCTTCGCTGCGCGGCGGTCATAATAAAGTGTTCCTTCCAACCAATAACCGACTAGATGCGTATTCAGGAGAGTTTTGATTGCACGGGAGGGAGGGGGAGGCAGTAGCGAGCTAGCTTTCTGTTTTGTTTGAACGTCAACAGAAGAGGCGTTACACCACCATTGGTGATACAACCTTAAATTACCCACTGTCAGTGAAATAACTTTGTTTCAGCTCAAGAAGCAAGACATCAGGTTTTATTACTTTGACAGAAATTGCTAAAACATTGGTAATACATAGATTGTACATTTTCCATAGATTGAACAAGTTCCTGCAACAAAATTTGAATGATATTCTACCAGCATTTGGCTGGTGCTAATTTCCATCCCTGGTGTGCACGGATAATTGAATAACCGATTAACTGTTTTGGGTTGTACTACACAAATATTAATATCTCTATTTAGTTATTCTATAACACATAGAATCATGGTAGAAGTTGTGCTAAAATTATATAACATAGATGTTATGCTACTATGATTTGCTGCCATGGTAGACGTTCTGCTAGCACAATCACTGTTAATTAAGTTTATTGAGTGTGTAACCTACACAATCCAAAGAAATAAAAGGGAGACCATCAAATTTAATAATAAAATGGTCCTAAAATGGTCTAATAAAGGGCCATTTTTGCATCTCTTTACCATGTACTCTTTACTAAGGACACTGGCCCAGACAGAGAAGAAGCTATCCACCTTATGCTCTTAATAAAGCACCCTCAAAATAGCAGTGTTAGCACTGCAAATAACCAAATAACACTGTTTGGTTCGAATATTTTAAATTATTTGTATGCACACCCCTACACCACACAATGTTGGTGTTATATGTTATGTTATAAACTCCTATGATTTGGTAGCTACAACTAGCACTAGTAACCATACCAAGCCAGCTATACTTGCTAACAAAGCATAAGGTCCAACTTGGATATTTTTCCCACAACTTTTTTGGGACGTGTTGCTGGCATTCAATTCTATTTTTTTTCCAAAAAACAATAACATTTCTATCCTTCAACAGTTGATATGTAGTCTTTCTAACTATTCTCAATTAAATATAGGGTTTATGATTTGTAAATCATAGCATTCTTTTTTTTATTCACATTTTACAAAGCGTCCAACTTTTCCAGAATTCGGGTTGTACAGCAACACAGTTGGCACATCTAAAAGGGGCGATGGTAGTGTTTTGGTTAAGGAAGTAGCCAGAAAAGTTGTAGGTTCAATTCCTGGCTCCCACTGTTGTGCCCTTTAAGTGCTGAAAAGGAATTTTTAAAATCCCACTGTGGACATTAGGTTAATAACCTGTCTGTATATCTTCATCAGGTCACCTTCGCTGTTCAGTTACAGAGAGGTCCACATACGGCCGTGCCCCAACCTGGACAATGAATGACCGGTTAACCGAAGCCATGGTGCAGGATGCTGCAGATGCTTTTCTGGCCAGAGCAGAAAGAGACTTGGGCTTTTCCCTTCCAACACATGTCCAGGAGTCACTGGCTCTTCTTCAAGAACATTTACTAGACACATACTAGATTTGTTTAGGGTCAGATTGTTTTTTATTTGTGTGTACTTTTGAATACCAAATGATTATAGCAATTATTTATTGTTTTGTTTTTAAAAAAAAAAAGTTGTATATTTTCTCTACACCATAAGCGTATATGTACATGAGTAAACATGATACTGACTCGCAGTGTGCTTTTGGAAACTATATATATGGTCCAGAAATAGACATTAGTTTCTTGATGTGAATTTATGGACATTCACCATGAACCGGTGAGCAGTACTTTTACCAGCAGATTAGTGATCAAATTGAAAGCATAGCAAGAGTAACCCAGACAGCATTTACATCTGTGCCAGATCCGTTTTTGAATCAGTAGATTCGCGCAGCAGTCGCACTCACTATGCAGATCTGTACCAACTTTGCGCCAGACTTGTCTGTAGCTTCTGACTGTGACAGTCCATCCAGCGGGTGCGGTGCCTATCCGGGGCAGCTTCGCAGACCAGACGCGCCACAACTGAATTGAGTCCGCCCAGCGGGTATGGGCCAGATCCCCAGGAGCTGCGCAGACCTGACGCCCCACAACTAACGGAACACTTTTCCCCCACATAAACCTGCAACTCTACGTTATGTGATTATGCAGAGTGAAAGACTACAGGCTGCACCGTCTTTGTGATTATTGGTAAGTACATTATACAAGTATCATTTTAAATGTAAACTGGTGTTGATGTCATTTTAGTCTGCTAAATATTTAGGCCTGTATTAAACATGAAAGTTTACAAACTTAGTTTACTCTGAAATTCTGACAACCTGAAACGTGCCAGACAAGCTGGTTTGTAGCTACGGTTAGCTTGTAGTCTAGGTTCTTTTAAACATGCATCCACAACTATGTGAACATGAGCTTTAAGGCTAAATTGGTGAGCTTTGCTTATCATTCACCAAAATCGCTTAGTAGCACTGCAGGTATTGCATAGACGGCCAGCGTTTTTTAAGCCTGTTTAAAATGGATTTAGAGTGGAAAAACTTGGCTGTAAACACTAGCTGCTAGGCTTTTTATCGAAGGTCCACAAGAATTGTCGCTGTTTATCCGGTTTGGGATGCAATGCGTTGTTGGCATACTAAACTGTTATAAAATAAATAATCTTTGGATGTTGAATCTAATATTTACTCTTTGTTTCTTTGCTTTGTGTGCTTTTTGTACGTCTCACAGGAGCAGTGAGGAAGAATCGCAGGTTGATGCCTAACTTTAACGTTAGTTCATTGGGCTAGTTTTTGCCCTGGTCCTCTGACATCCATCCGTGAACGGCGCTGCTATTCACCGTCTGCTCGAAAATATTTCTCAGGACAGCTACTAGCCTCTGCGAGAGATCTGCCGCTGCCGCGACCAAGGAACTGCTGCTGACCTGCGAGCTGCCATGATAGCAGCCTGCCCTGCAGTCTGGATTGAGTAGCCTAGCTAACATCGAAGAACTCTCACGAAACAACAAACTGTCGCTGTCAAAGTCCACCGACCTGCTGATCTGCAGGATCGCCCAACTGTTCTGTGCTTTCAGTGCTCCCCAGACTGCCAGTAATCTTCCTCCGACACAGCTGAGTGCCGTCGTCATCATCATCGGGACATCAGCCGGTTAGGTGCAACGGACTATGTTAACATGACATTTTCTTTCAATGCGTTTAGCGGAGTTTGTTTATCAACATAAGCCTTATATTTCACATATTGGTTTGTGTTATGTTGTAGGCCTAGGCCTAAACTTAGGCTAGCGGACACAGTGTTCTCTTTTGGCTTTTTTAAAATAAAAAACTATTTTGAATAGAATCACAGACCAGGGCCAGATGAGCCCCAGATGTAGAATATGAGTCTGGGCCAGATCCGCACCAAATGCCATGGCAATATTAACTGTACTGGGCCAGTTCTGGCCCAGATCTGTCTCTGATCCGTAATCCAACCAGTTCCGGTATTGGCCCGTTGGAAGAAATGACCCCGGGGCAGGTCCGTTTAGAGGATCTGCGCCAAATGCTAATGAAGATCTGGCCCAAATATATTTTGCTGTCTGGGAATGTATCTTTATAATTGATACCCATCAACCATTCTCTGGAGTAAGGTTAAAATGCTGATACAACTTACGAATCAAAGTAAAATTCTCAAAATTTCATAACATTATGGTAGGTGAGATTGAGTGTTTGGACCTACACCTCACCTTCAGGAGTAGTCCCATACCTGCAGAACACATTATTGTTGATGTAGTTGAACGCATCATGAGTTGACCAAACTATTCACATGCATATATTCTTATTTAACTGCTTCCTTCACGGAAATACATTAGTCAAATGGGAGGCCTACCGATTCTTTTCTGATTCCATATGGGAGCAGTCTGGAAGGGTTGTCATTACAGACCATAAAAAAACGACGCCATGTTGCCTGTCTGCTCTCCGTAATTCAGCAACAGAAACGGGTGGACTAGGACTAGGAACTATAGCTTACATATACACACAATTTCGTCCTCAAGTGGTATGTTTTTTCAGGTAATGTATAGTTACCGTTGGCGCGCCAGTTACAGGAAATTTGTTGCGAATTCACATACGGGTAACATCCGTTTCCAAACATTGTTACGAACTGTTCCTTTGTCCATTCTGAGAAGGCCATCTACTTTTACCATCTTACGATAACTAGAACCAGCCAGCTAAGAGCCAATATTGACACACACGTCCAGGTTTTGTTGATTCACTGATAAATATATTTGTGTAACGTTATGCGTGCTAGTTTTTCTTCTATGCTGGGACGAAGTTATCTTCAGTTAAAATTTGCAATTTAGAGTAAAATTAACGACCTGCTAAAAATCAAGTTTTTGCTTTCGCTAAGATTTATGGTAGAATCTAGCTCGTCGTTTCCTCGTAACATTAACGTTATCGCTAACGTGAAGTTGCATAGACAGACCGCTGGCCGCAAAGGTAAGCTAAATGTGTCATCTTTTTGCATCCTGACCACCTAGCATATTCTGCAATGAAAGTCTGGCTGTGGAAGTCTGCCAGTAATATTAGTACTACCGTTTGTCTACGTCTACTGATGGGTCATTCACGCACAATTGACAGTAACAGTACGTTAGAAGTAAGACATCACTGCCGTCTCTTGTTTGAAACTCTAAGCTTGGAATGATAGTCGGCAAACTGGCTATCTAACCTTAACATTAGCTGTTAAGTTTAACGCTAACACTTGATTAATAGTTGTTAGCTGTTTATCCCAACAGCTGTCAAAACATAAAATATACCTCACTAGAATTTTTCGAAGGCTTTTATGCAAACCCACGGACGTTTAATCCCCCTATTAATAGGCGTGTTCGACTTGGACTGAGTCTGACTTGGTCTGGCTTTCTACGGGAGGAGCTACAACAGAGGGCAGCTCATCCCGGACAGGCTACAGTCTGCCTGACATGACTCGCGGGAGATATCGCGGAATTTTGTTTGCAATAAATACAGCAGAACTTTCATTCTTACTCATTAAAATGAGCATGATGACTGACGAAATAAATTCTTATGAATTAGTTTAAATAAACCACTGTTGTCATACAGTTAACAGGCCTGCATTGTAGCAAATACATTCAATATCAAGTGTTTCCCATATATGTGTGTCTATCTATTTGGCCAACAGCAGAAAATAACAGAATATCCAAACGTTTTCAGTAGGCTAGCCTACCATTGTTGAAGAAATCACGTATAAGAAGGGATCCCTTCGGTTTAAGTTGAGACACACATATAAAGGAAACACTTGATATTTAATTTATGTGCTACAATGCAGGCCTGTTAACTGTATGACAACAGTGGTTTATTTAAACTACATCATAATAATTTATTTCGTCAGTCATCATGCTCATTTTAATGAGTAAGAATGAAAGTTCTGCTGTGTTTATTGCAAACAAAATTCTGCGATGTCTCCCGCGAGTCACGTCAGGCAGACTGTAGCCTGTCTGTCCAGGATGAGCTGCCCTCTGTTGTAGCTCCTCCTGGCTAGCCTCTGAAGATCACGTTTACGTAGAAAGCCAGACCAAGTCAGATCTGCCTCAAGTCGAACACGCCTGACAGAAGTCGGACAAAATTTCTAACCAGTAAGCATTGTGTCCATCCCAGTATGCATTGTGTTCAACCCAGCATGCATCACATCAAGTCAGATCTGCCTCAAGTCGAACACGCCTATTCTCTGGCTAGACGTTAATTGTTACAGCACAGTGTCTTTCTAAACGTGATGAAGTCATGGATGAAGCAAACATTAGGCGTGTTCGACTTGAGGCAGATCTGTGCAGATCTGACTTGATGTGATGCATGCTGGGTTGAACACAATGCATACTGGTTAAAAATTCTGTCCGACTTCTGTCAGCCGGGGAGGGACTTACCACCGTGACACCATGTCACATGACCTTAAAATATCGCGGGAGTCTTAGCCTGCAGACAGATCTTGCAGTTGCCTTCCACGAGCTGCACGAGCTGAAACACACCCTCATGACGTCAGTTCAAAGACGTGATAGGGCCATTTGGGAATGTCCTCGTGACGATTTTGACGGGAGTCTCATGCTGCTTCCTTATGTTGGAATATGCGAAAATAAACAGAAATCGAAGGGATACCTTCTTATACGTGATTTCTGCAACAATGGTAGGCTAGCCTACTGAAAACGTTTGGATATTCTGTTATTTTCTGCTGTTGGCTAAATAGATAGACACACATATAAAGGAAACACTTGATATTTAATTTATGTGCTACAATGCAGGCCTGTTAACTGTATGACAACAGTGGTTTATTTAAACTACATCATAATACAGGGCTCTACAGTGCGCCCATTTCACTCGCACATGCGAGTAAAAATGATGCCGTGCGAGTGCAAAAAAATATTTAGGCGCACTGGTGCGAATGACTTCTAACCATGTCAATGTTTGTCTACAAAATACACCGCAACATCGAGAAATATTACTGGTGCAAACCATGGAATCACGTCGCGAATGCAGCATAAAAACCTCCCATCACCTCCCTACACCTCCCATCAACGTTAGCAGTTTTGCGTTGTGACTCGATAGTAGTCGCTTCTATCAAATCCAAGAGCGCGCAGAAAAAGCGGAAAGTTAGACTAGCTAGCCAAGATGCAAAGATTGAAGAAATTAGTTCTTCTATCCACCGAATTAATTGGATATAGGAGGAACAGGATGAGATTCTGAGAATGCAGTGAGAGAAGGAAAGGTAACCTAACATGCCTTTTAGCCCAGTTGACGTATTGGCTGCAATATGCAAAATATAGCTGTAGCGAACGAACCGGCACAAAAGTACCCTCCCGTAATACTCCCATTTTATTCAAAGGTAGAACGCTACTGACAACTCCAGGCTTATACGCATGTATGTTTGTTTACACCGAATACAAGCTGAAGTGCAAAACGAAAGTAGGCCTAACGTTTGCCTACTGCCCCCATCAATGCAGATATTTCAAATAAAAACTAAAAGTATAAAACATACATCCTTGATTAGCCTATGTTGGGTTTTGTGGAAGAGAAAATGGACTGTTTTAGTAGTAGTAGTCTATTAGGCAGTATGCAGTCAGATAGGTCACCATGGGCATATTTGGATTAGCTATAGATGGATTCACAAATAAATAAATTAGCCTACATTTGGCAGGATACTTGATATACAGACTAAATGCAAATATGGCAATGCATTATATTATTTTACATTAACAAAATGTAGGAAAATAGAACAGACTGAAAATAAAGTAGGCACTGATCTTTAAAATCCTGTTTCCTGTAGCCTAAATGTTGTCAGTCATTCTTAATATTCGCAATTGGTGCACTGGCATGTTTAACTGTTAGCTGCAGTATAATGTTAGATTATGTGTAAGTTAAGTACAGAACTGACTGTGCTCCCAAATTTTTGTCTGTGCTCCTAAATTTTTTAACTTGGGCGCACAAGTGCTCCTGAATTTTTTTTTTAGTGTAGAGCCCTGTAATAATTTATTTCGTCAGTCATCATGCTCATTTTAATGAGTAAGAATGAAAGTTCTGCTGTGTTTATTGCAAACAAAATTCCGCGATATCTCCCGCGAGTCACGTCAAGCAGACTGTAGCCTGTCTGTCCGGGATGAGCTGCCCTCTGTTGTAGCTCCTCCTGGCTAGCCTCTGAAGATCACGTTTACGTAGAAAGCCAGACCAAGTCAGATCTGCCTCAAGTCGAACACGCCTGTTGTCTAATAAAGGGAGAACTGCCACTCTCGGAAAACTTCCGGAACTGGTTGCAGTTCCTCCTGTGGTTCCACATGAGGGCGCTCGTCCACGAGTGTAGAATGCATGGAGGTCTATGGAGCTGTACCCCTCAAAATCCACTTTTCTCGGGTTATACTTTTTTTTCAAGTAATTTGAATATTGTATTCGAAAGGGGAGGCAAAGAAAATACACTTGGTTGAGTATTATATTTTTTAAAGTCACTTATTTGTTCTAAAAAGCCTTTAAACATGTCAATGACGTCATTCATTAGCACAATGCTAGCGTGTTATGGGCAACAACGACCCAACCTGTAAGAAATCAAAAGGACATAAGTACTCGTTTATTTAACTTTTGACTTATAACCCATGTTGAAGTTATACAAACTACAATCAAATCTGAGATTTGTCAACGACAATCAGGTGAAAGAGACAAATTTAGCCGTCTAGCTCCATTGACTCCCATTCATTCTGCACTCATGGCGATCGCCCCCAGTGGAACTCTGGTGGAACTGCAACCAAAATAAGGTACAATGGGACTTAAAGCAACACCAAAGAACTTTTCCTCTGTCAAACGCACTATTTGTTTATCCAGCACCGGCTTTGCAAATAACAATGTCCACAGACAAGGTAGAATATGTTGCATGATTTTATGAAAATACGATGTATTGCAACTTCAGATGCAAGTCAAATTTGTAGTTTCTTATGTCTCATTCCATCGAACTACAGATCTGCTACCCGATCTGGCAAACTTACATAGTGCGGTTATAGCCGATAGAAGGCCGCGAAGCGAATGCAGAAGTGCCGTTCACCCTGTTACGAGTTGATGAACCACTGAAACGATTTTGGAAACATTATTTTAAGGTGCAAAAAACTCTTTGGTGTTGCTTTAAAGGGACACCAGGCAACGTTTTCGTGTTAATTAATCATCTTCGTAAGTCGGTATATGGTTAAATGACTCATTACGGGGCGAATGAAGGCTCTCTCGCCCGCCCCTACTGCCTGTAGGAAGAATATCCCACTTGCAAGTTCGGTGCATCCTACCCGCCGACCGAAGCAGGATCAGTTTACAGCACAGAGGCAGGCTAACAAAACGCTAGAGATTGTTGCAAACATGTGTATAATGGTAGAGCCAGCGAAGAAGCAGCGAAAACCCTTGACGGAAGACGCAAATAAAAGGAAAAGAGCTTCAGACCGAGCCAGAGGGAGTTTCGTAGAGAGAAAGCATCAGGCTTGCCTGGTGTCCCTTTAATACGGAGTGGCCAGGCTCTCCGTAGATGGGCTCTGGTCTAGATATGCGATTAACTGGTTGCGGAGCTTGTAAAGCGAAAGTCCATCCAGACGACGGACTACTTCATTAACCAGTAACGTTACCGATGCAAACACTGAATTGATGGTTAATGAGGAAAACAACTTGGTAGAACCGCTAATAATAATTGCACAAGTTTCCTCTGCAAAGTCTGTTGGTTCACCTAACGTTACATGCATTCAGCTGAATTACAATACATTGAGCTGAACTGAATCAATCTACTTTGCAAGTTATGGCTTATGTTGTCAACGGCCGCAGCTGTCTCGTGGGCAGACTAGAGTGACCTCATATATGGCTGCGCATTGGAATGTCTTTTCTGCCTCTCTTATGGAACTTTTGAATTGATGGTTTATTATTATCATTAAGACAACATAATAATAATAATAATAATAATAATAATAATAATAATAATAAAACGGCGATGCAGTACACCTGCAATTAAGATTCCTTTGTGTTGTATTGAATTACATGTCATAGATGTCATGAAGAATGGGGGTGCGCACCAAAGGCCAGTTTGTGAACCTGCGCTACCAATTCATTCTGTGTACCTAATTACAAGACTCATTCTGACAAGACTGATTTTCACGTTTTAGTATGAATGTTGTCATCTCCTCTTTACTGTTGACGTAGATGCTCCTCAAACATTACACCTCAGGTTGCCATGAGCATGCAAATAAGTTAAGCATGAAATGCCTTAGCTTTTTGCTTTTTGGCAGGAATAAATCTTATTAAACACGCCCCTTGTTGTCAGGACCAAAACCAGTTAGTTTGTAACAGTTCAGTGGTCAGTTATGGCTAACCTGTCAAGTCTCATCATTCATCAAAGCCTGTGCAGTGCATCATGTAAAATCTACTTGTTTGCCTGCGAGCCCTTTGTCACAAGCCAAGTATCATTTTGCCCTAAAATTAACGAAACACAAAAGCTGACATTAATGGTATATTCAGGTTGATTTAAATGCACACTGACATGTCACTTATTACAGTGCTCCAGGAATGCCCAAGGAAAAATATGACCCGCCTGACCCACATCGGATGTACACTATTATGTCCAGTGATGAGGCAGCCCATGGGAAGAAGTCATACTGGGCTGAACTTGAAATAAGTGGTAAGTTTAGGACCTCAAAATCGCCTACAAAGTCTACAGTGCATACGGAGTATTGTATTCACAGCACTTCACTTTTTCCACATTTTGTTATGTTTCAGACTCCTCTTAAAATGGATTCAATTATTTCCTCATCAATCTACACACAATACTCCATCACTTCACAAAAAAACAGGTGTGTTGGAGTGTTTTGTAAATTCATTAAAAATAAAAGACTGAAATATTTCATTTACATAAGTATTCACGCCCTTTTTTTTGACGCTTGTAATTGAGCTCTGGTGCATCCTACTTCTATCAATGGTCCTTGAGATGCTTCTACAACTTGTTCGAAGTCCACCTGTGCCTAAATTAATTCACAGGACATTATTAGGAAAGGTACACATACCTTTATATAAGGTCTCACAGTTGATGGTGTATGTCAGAGTGAAAACCAGACCACAAGGTCGAGAGAATTGTCCATAGACCGGCGAGACAGGGTTGTGTGAAGAAGATATGGGGAAGGATACAATTCTGAAACATTGAAAGTGCCCAAGAGCACAGTAGCCTCCATCATTCTCAAATGGAAAAGTTTGGAACAACCAACAGTCTTCCTAGATCTGGCCGCTCAGCCAAACTGAGTAATCCGGGACGAAGGGCCTTGGTCAGACAGGTAACCAAGGACCCAATGGTCACTATGAATGAAACATAATAAAATGTGGAAAAAGTGAAGTGCTGTGAATACTTTCCGTATGCACTGTATAGCCTCTTAAATCTGACATGCAAAGTGTGAAAGACTTGAACTGTCATTTGAAATGGTGAGGTTTCTGAGAGTGTTAAAATAAGTTTCTCAATTGTAGTTAGGTTTTTTTTTCTCCAATAAATACATTATGACTATTATTAATTATTATAATGATTGTTATGAAATAATAATGACTTATTACATGTGTATTTTTCTGAAACTTGAAAAGGCAGAATGTTTGTACACGTACAAACATTGTATGCATTATATAAAAGTGTTAGACATTCATGATCTGAAATCCCTTAATTCCATTTTTGCAGGGAAAGTGCGGAGCCTCAGTTCAGGCTTGTGGTCACTCACTCACCTCACCGCTTTACACGTCAGCGACAACTCCTTGTCGAGGATTCCCCCAGATATTGCCAAGCTACACAACCTTGTATACCTGGATCTTTCATCCAACAACATCAGGAGCCTGCCTGCTGAGCTTGGCAACATGGTGTCTCTCAGGTAAGCCCTGTTGTTATTAGGTGCTGCTATAGTTGTATGGATGAAAAACACTTTTTCTGAAAGCATTTACCTATCTTCCACAGGGAATTGCTTTTAAATAACAACCAGTTGCGGGTTTTGCCTTTTGAATTGGGAAAACTGTTTCAGTTACAAACACTGGGATTGAAAGGTGAGTGTTACTCTTCCATAGTAACTTACTTTCCCTTTTTAACCCCATTAAAGGTGCTCTAAGTGATGTTACATGGTTTCTAAGCTAAACAATTTTTTGTCACCTACAGCAAACATCACCTCACCACCCGCTAGCTGCCTGTGCCCTGAATACACTGTAAAAAAAAAAAACGCGGTCTCTGTGGACAGCCCAGGCTCCAAAAACAGCAACAAAAACAACTTGGTCCAGCCTGGACCATTACATTTTACAAACTGTTCCAGCCAATCACCGGCGAGATGCGTGTTTTGGAGAGTTTCCATTGCATGGGAGGGAGGGGGAGGGAGTAGCGAGCTAGCTCTCTGTTTTTGTTTTGTTTGAACGTCTACAGAAGTGACGTTACCCTACATCGCTTAGAGCACCTTTAAGTGTTTGAAAACACTGAAAAGGAAATTAAGTTGACATTTTCATTTGATGCCTTTCAAAGGGAACCCTCTCACACAGGTGATCATGAAGTTATACCAGGAACCAGATGGTACAAGACGGCTGTTAAACTACCTGCTTGACAATCTGGCTGGTGCCATCAAACGCAGTAAGTGTGTTTTTTCCCCTTAATTACTCATCCAATTACTTGTTTCCTTTCAATAAAATCAGCATTGTCTCTGTGTGGACTTTAGACCCTTTACATCTCTCCCCTACATACACAGCACATTGTCTCATGAGGAAGCTTCTCCAACACACATATTGCACACTGCCCTCTCCCCACATACACAGCACACTATCCCATCTCCCCTGCCATGCCCCCAACACACACACCAAGACCCCTGGCAGTTGGGTTAGCCCCTTGAGCCGTGGATCTGCCCAAGGTTTCTTCCTTGGTAAGGGAGTTTTTCCTTGCCCCTGTTGCTCTTGGGTGCTCCTTGTTGGTGCCCCCCCCCCCCCCCCCCCCCCATCCCAATCCTCCCCCACCTTTCTTATGCAGGCCTTGCCACTTAATCTACTAAACCCCTCTTCTACTGCACCCCCCCCCCCCCCCCCCCCCCCCCCATAAATGCACAAATAGGCTGACACCAGACATAATTTCACTGCATTTCTTACTTCTGTACTGTATCAGTTTCGAAGTAGATATGATGTGCGTCCCCATTATTACCATTGATATGCAAATCTCATGACCATTCACCCTTTGTCAAGTCCAGCATCCCTATGTTACTGTTGCTAGGTCAGTTAAACAATGGCCATGCAGCATTAGAAACCTCCATTACAACTTGTTATTCTGATTCTTGAAAATCATGACAAAAGTACAATCAACAACTATGGGCACAAGGGAAGAAATAACCTTCAGATAAAATCTGAAAACTAAGGAGAAATGGGCAATGCCTGCCAAGCGAACAAACAAACAAAATACCTCATGTGGTGGACATTTTAGTACATTGCACAGTGCTTCTGCCATTCACTGCCTTTAGTCTGCTTAATTTTTGTTTTAGCGTTTTGATAGCAACATCTTTTTGTCATCAAAACCAATGCCTAGATTTTCTGCTGCCATTGTTTCACTCACACCTTATTTTCATCAAGTTTGAAAAAAAAAAACATTAATTTTCCTATAAAGATTTTTTCTTTGCAACCAGGAAGTATTAAAAAGCTAACATTAAAAACTACAAGCTTTTGGTATACTTCCCCACTCTATTGTAAGACTGATATAACATTGTATCATTTGTTTCTTTGCTCAGTTCCAACAGAGCAGCCCCCATCCAGGTCTTTGATTGTACTACAAGAGCCCGACAGAACAAGGCCGTCAGGTACCCTCTCTACTATTATTACACACTATTATTATACACACTAAGGCAGTGTTGAAGACATGGCTTCAGGTCTGTAATGGCCAATCCAGTGAACTAATGACTATATTTATCAATATGTTTAGTCTTTTTCAATGTAAGGTGGTATTTGCAAAAATAATTGGCAATAATTAACCAAAATTTTATTTTGGTTTTAAATGTGGTATATTACACAAAAATATTCAAAAATGTGTTCACCTTTACCTTGTGTTTTACTAATATACTAATACTCTATGTAAGACACAAATGGGTGCATCAGAATAGTCTGTGTGTGTAAGTAAGTACGCTTGCATGCCTGTGTCCTTGTATGTATGTGTGCTTCTGTGTGCGACCGCATGTTTGTGAGTGTGTGTGCGTGCGTGCGTGCGTGCCTGCCTGCATGTGTGTGTGCGCGTGCGCGCGTGTGTGTGTGTGTGTAAGTAAGTATGCTTGCATGTCTGTGTCCTTGTATGTATGTGTGTGCTTCTGTGTGTGACCGCATGTTTGTGAGTGTGTGCGTGTATGTGTACCAATATTTATGTGTGTGTGTTTCTGTGTGTGCGCATGTTTTGTAAATCGTAAATCAGGTTTCCAGGCCAAGTATACTTGCAAGGATTTTGGTCTCTGCATTTATCCCATCCATGAATTAGTGAACACACAGAGCACACAGTGAACACACAGTGAGGTGAAGTACACACTAACCCGGAGCAGTGAGCTGCCTTGCTACAGTGGCGCTTGGGGAGCGATGAGGGGTTAGGTGCCTTACTCAAGGGCACTTCAGCCGTTCTTACTGGTCGGGGATTGAACTGGCAACCCTTCGGTTCCAAGCCCGAAGCCCTAACCAGCAAGCCACGACTGCCCCATGTTTGTGGGTCAAATGAGAGATAAATAGGTGCCGGGGGCACACCCGTGAGTTCATGTACACATAACTTGAGATAAATCCAGGGTTCCCACAGGTCATGGAATTTCTGGAATATCATGGAATTTTGGAAAGTCTATTCCAGACATGGAAAGTCAGGGAATTTCATCATTGTTGGCGAAAAGTCATGGAATATCAGGGAATTTTGTTGTAAATCTACTTGCCAAAATACATTAATACAAATATATTTCCTGGTTATATCTGGTTATTAGCTTTACTGCTTGCTTGAGTAGTTGTGGTTAGCCCAACTTTGTTTATTCAATGCCCATTCATCTCCCATGCAAAAAAGTAAAAGATTCTTGAACGCTATGCGGCTGTTCTGAAATCTTTGGTTTGTATATTGTACCATTTAATTAATTATATTGTGGGTCATGGATTTTTTTTTTTTTGTTGTTTTTTGTCAGGGAAAGTCATGGAATTTTACATTTGACTTAAAGTGGGAACTCTGGTGAACTGTCTGGGCAAGGGAAGTCAATGCAGCTTAATTTGTATAGCACGTTCCATATTAGGCAATGCTTTACATCATCCAAAGAATAGCAGACAATAGTACATAAAACAATAAATGATAATATAATATAATAAATATAAAAATAGAAAAGGAAATTAAAATGTAAAAATTCAAAAACCACAACTGCAAATCCAAAACCGCGATCGCAAATCCAAAACCACAACCGCAAATCAAAAACCACAACCGCAAATCGAAAATCACAACCGCAAATGAGGAATCACAATGACATTAACAAAATCACATTGGGTTCATCTCAAATCTCTATTTGCATACGGCCTCTCTCCTCGGTCCTCCAGCTCTTGCCTCAGAAATCGTTCAAAGCTCGATATCATCGAGGATGACTCATTTATCTAATTGCAACCAGAGGAGGCAAGAGAGATGAGGGAAGTGGAAGGCCCGATACGTGAGGAAACACAAAAGTATCTTACGCGGAAGCGTTTTCAGTCAGAATTGTGTGATCATTGGTCTATCTACTAGACAATAAACTAGTAGATAGACCAAGAAAAGACCATTATATGCTGGAAATAGGCCGCATCATCAGTAATTGACCTCTCTTAAAAGTGATGCGTGAGTGAGCAGGACATCTCATCTCTCATATCTGTCTCTCCTTCATTCCTCCATCCTCCTATCGTTCCTTCCTCGTTTCCTTTACAAAATGAATTAGAAAGAGGGATTAGGACAGGAGGAAGGAAGGAAGGAAGGATAGACAAAAAGACAACTGATATGAACCAACTGGAAATAAAAGCATGGATGCGTTTTTCCAAGCCTTGTTGTGTCATAAAATCTCTGAGTCTGGCGAAAAAAGGCTGATTTGGTTATTGCTCTCGTGGCTGTCAACGTTTAGTACATTGAGAATGTCATCCAGAGTACATTGAGACCAATGGAGTTGACTGGTCTTGTTGTGTGGAAGTGTGCTCAGACGGGGCAAATAACAGTGGAGTGACAGCAATTTTCACACACCGTATGCTCCATCACAAAGTGCTTGTGGCTAAGCGGCTAGAGGATGAGCTTAATTTATTTTTACTTTTGCCGCAGTATTGTCGATGGGTTTAATAACACATCTTGCAAAAGGGGGGCCTTAGCCAGAACCTAGTGGTATTTGGGAAGCCTTGCCATGGAAAGGTTTGGGACCCCTGGTTTAGATCACTGTCAATTATGACACCAAGGTTTTTAACAGAACCTTTTCTTTGAGGCCTTTGGTTTCAAGAAGAGTGTCAACTCTAATCCTTTCATCCCTTTTGGCAAATATGATCACTTTAGTCTTGTCCTCAATCAGCTGAAGATTTATGACGCAGCCTGTTGTTGACTTGGTTGATGATTGATATAGAAAATCGGAGGGACCATAGTCAATTGGTGATTGGGAAAGTAAATTTGGGTGCATCAGCAGAATTATGATAGGTACTCTTATTATTCCTGATAATTTGTCCAAGTGGAGTATATAGAGGTTTAAAGGAGGACCTTGCCGGTTGTGGCTGTGCAGGCAAGTGTTGAAGTATCGAGCAGTAGCCAAAGTTGTAGGGAGGTGGAGCTCCAGACCGGTCCATGTAATCATCTTGACTGGCCTATTTGACATCAAAGTATGCTGGCAAGTTGATGCCTTGTCACCAGTACTTAAGGCTATGAGATTGACCAATCAGAGGGGTCTCTTTGCCTTCACCCACCTGAATTCTTTTTTTTGTATCACTGATCCTCGTCAAAACTGATGCACACTGCTCAACACTAACAGGACTCACAATGTGTGTGTGGAAAACCTGGACCCTGTCTTTAGATGTCTTTAAGCACTTTCATTTGGGACAAACACAATGAAAATCAGTGCAGGATTGACTTAGCTGTCATGCAAATCATGGCCACAATGCATTCATATGGGGGGCATCTGGCTAACAGAATAGACCACTGTTTTCGCCACTGACTGGCTCAATGTGTCATTACCAGTGCTGGGCAGCATGGACAAGATCCCGTACCGTACAGTATTTTCCGGACTATAAGTCACACTTTTTTTCATAGTTTGGCTGGTCCTGCGACTCAGGTGCTAAAGATGCTGTTGTGACCTTCTCTCCTGAAAATGGCTGTTTGAAGCGTGATACAGTTCTTTATAATGATGCGGGGTTTTGGCTGTTCATTCTTGACTGGTTGGCCATCTTTGTACTATTCCATTACAAAATAGAAGCTAGTCAGTGTGGTAGCATTCAGATGTCTTTTTCATACTGAATCAAGTAACAGCAACTGTGGGGTGTCAAATGAGCTCCAATCATGTACATTTCCCTTCTTTTTTATCAGCACTCTTCTCAGTCATGTGCTACAACGTCCTCTGTGACAAGTACGCTACACGTCAGCTGTACGGCTGCTGTCCATCATGGGCCCTAAACTGGGAGTACAGGAAGAAGGCCATCATGCAGGAGATTCTCAGCTGCAATGCTGACATCATCAGCCTTCAGGTCTTTAGCCCTTTGTCCCTTACTGTGCAATAGACTAGTGCTGCGCTGATGTGCATATTCAAACAGTAGGACTGAATGGAAGCCTGACAATACTCCCATACTGTCATCACAAACACCCTCAAGATATCTTGAAGAGGCATTATGAGGCACTTAATTGTATTAAAAGTGCAGCCTACAATTTTTGCATTTTTGACAAATTGAAATTGGTGTCCTGGCTCTAAACGGGATGCAAACAAAATGGCTCAGATAGAGGCAAAACAATCCCAGCCAATCCTCACATTGGTTCAGTAGGACACAAGGGACGCCCTGTGTTAGAAGTCAGTAGATGAAAAACTAACCTACTGCTGAAAAATGAATACAGACTGAGGTGACAATGAGAGAGATCTCTCCAAAAACATGTTCATCAAACAACAATGCTTTGTGTGAGGGATAACCCAGTGCAGCATGGGCAGAGTGGCGTGCACAATACTCTGCAGTTTTCTATCTTGTATAAATGTCCTGGGGGTGCAATGTGAATGCAAAGGCTAATTTAACTTCCTGTTCATTTTACTGTGGCCTAATTTATATATGTAGAAATGACAAATTTAAACAGATTCAAATGCAATATCTGAAACATCATCACAATTCTTGGAGTTGCACTTTATATGGAATTGCATGCTCCTTTTGCATGTTGATGTGTGGCAAAAGGATCTGTGCATGCAAAACATAGTAGCTGTTCATGTTGTTACTGCTTCATATTGTGCTGAAGGTATTTTTTATGAAATATGCCTATTTCTTGAACAGGAAGTGGAAACAGAGCAGTATTACAACTTCTTCTTGGTGGAGCTGAAAGAACAGGGATACGATGGATTCTTTAGTCCCAAGTCCAGAGCAAGAACGATGTCTGAGTCTGACCGCAAGCATGTGGATGGATGTGCGATATTCTACAGAACAGAAAAGTGAGCCATACTTCATTATTACTTAAGGCAGCCATGAGGAGCTTTTGGCTAAAAAAAATGAAAAAATTGGCTAAGCTAGACAGCAAAATAAAACTGAGTTTAGACCAACAGTCAGATGGAGCCAGGCCAACCAATATACAAAACTGAGGAATGTTTTTTTGTGTATACAGAAAATATATGTTTATATCTTAAACATCTTTAACATCTTCAACAAAGGAAAAGTGGTCTAACAACAACCTTGGTTCTATTTTTAGTTGATAACAAGTGCAAACTGTCATTGGGGATGTTAATGACATTAATAGGTGGAGTTTTGCTTCAACTGTAAAATGGATTGTTTGAGTTGACATTTCCCATTTGCTGTACAGGTTCAGTTTGGTACAGAAGCATACAGTAGAATTCAACCAGTTGGCCATGGCAAACTCTGAAGGGTCTGAAGCCATGCTGAACCGTGTGATGACCAAGGACAACATTGGAGTAGCGGTGTTGCTGGAGCTGCGCAAAGAGATGATGGAACTATCGTGTGAGTCACCTTTGGAGGGAAAGATACATTTTCTATTCTTCTTCTTTATTTCTTCTTTTTTGGTTCTTCCGTCACGATAGGCCAGTAGAGGAGAAAATCACCGCCCTGCTGACAAAAACAGCCTGACCAGCTAAAGGTGGTTTGCTGGTTGACCAGCTTGTTTGACCACCATACTGTATGATGGTTGATCTGCTAGACCAGCAAAACTCTTGCGAAAAAAACATACCTTCGGCTGGTCTGGTTTTCCCAGCTTATGATGGTAATTCAGCTGGTTTTGCTTGTTGTACCACTGGTCATTTTAGCTGGTGTTGCTGGTCTATAGTGCTGGTTTAACTGGCCATACCAGCTTATGTTGGTCATTCTAGCAAACCAGCATGACCATCTTGCACCAACAATGTCAAGCTTGGCAGGCTGGTCACCAGCATGATCTTACACCAGCCGTATCCCACACAACAGGCTGGTCACACCAGCATGACCAGCTTCCTCAGTTGGTCACGCCTGCATGTCCAGCTGGTAGCCCAACCAGCTACACCAGCAAAGACCAGCAAGAGCTGGAAGAAAACCAGCAAAGACAAGCTAAAACCAGCTACCAGCTAGGTTTCATAATTCTGCTGATGCACCCAGGTTTCTAGCTGTTTTTTTCAGTTTTAAGTAAATTGTCACGCTAATGTGTTGAATCTTCACCTAAATAAAGTCAGGGTTTAACAGTCAAAACGTATGTTTTACGTCGTACGGGTTCGGGCAGATAATTCATGTTGATGTGTCGGGTTACATCGGGTCGGGTCGGGTCGGGTTGTAATTTTCAGGCCCGTTGAGAACTCTATCTCTTAGGTCCAAAAGTATGCTAACTTACCAATATTTGAAATCAGATAGGGGCATCCTTAATTACCTAAACTATTACTCTTAAAGATTACATAAAATGGATGAATGGAGTATTTTACCTTGTTTTCTGATGTTAACATAGGATGTTATGTCTTTGGTCTGTCAAAAACTTGCTCAGGTGCCGTTTCACAAGCCCATTTACAACCCTATAATTAGACCGGGGAATAAGATGGCCTATTTTAGCAGATATCTAACACCACATCACGGTAGCTTTGTGGCCCTGCACCTAACTATCCTTATTCAACAAAGCCAAGGTAGACACGGTTTTCCATTCTATGTCTGCTGCTGATTAATTCCTCTAAGCAATTATAATTTCACCATCTTCCTTTTCCCCAGTGGCATGGAAAGGCCCATAACAGTAGTGTTTTTTTTATCATCAAAAATGAACATGATATGGACAAATGCATCTTGCATTTGTTAACTTAAAGGACATTTTTCTTGGTTTTTAGAAATGTAATTTGATGCAGTCCTTGTTTTTTTGTATAACTGTATATCAGTGGTTCTCAAAGTGTAGGGTGGGCCAAAAATTGTATTTTAACGTTTTGCCGGGGTGATGGGGTCAGGTGGGGCTTGAAAATTCCCCACCTCCAAAGTGGGAAATGATGGGAAAAGTTTGAGAACCACTGCTGTATATGATGAATTGTTTATTTAATAAAATTTTCATTAAAACATCCTCTGTAATGTTTCTGTAAGCTGTTACTTAAAACTCATTGATAACATTGTCATCCCTGTTGTACAGCAGTCAAGTCTCTGCAGGGCATGGAGAAGCAATTACTGCTAGTGGCCAATGCTCACATGCACTGGGACCCAGAATATTGTGACGTGAAGCTTGTGCAGACAATGATGTTCCTGTCTGAAGTGAAGAATATTGTAGACAAGGCTACACGCAGTCTAAAGCTCTCATCCATCTCGGGAGAAACAAACTCAATTCCTCTAGTTTTGTGTGCTGATCTCAACTCACTACCAGACTCTGGTTAGTCTTTAACAGTTAAGAGCATCACAAATAAACTGCTCACCTGCCTGTGGTTACCTTGCAACAGTCCTTGTTGTTATCTAGTTATCTGGGTATTAGATGGGGAGGGTCACTATGTTTAAGACTGACACATACAGTATTTTCACTCATTACTGGTGTACTTTGATCTAATTCCATTACTGGTGTTTTAGTCTAATGCCACACAAATGTGTTACAGAATATGTTTCTGCTGCTTATCATTTGTGCATCAAGTACTTTATTTGCCAAGATCACTTACTGTATGTGAGAATAGTGTAAATGCACACTAAGCAGAATTCTAGAGCAAAAAATACAAGACATAAAGAGTATTGTGTGGGTATTTATGGAACACTGCTGAAACTATTTCTCTTCTGTGCAACAGGTGTGGTGGAGTTTTTAAGTACAGGCGGAGTGGACTGTACACACAAAGACTTCAAAGAGCTACGCTATAGCGACTGCCTCACCAACTTTAACTGCAATGGCAAGAACGGAACATCTAATGGCATGATCACACATGGCTTCAAGCTGAAGAGCGCCTATGAGAGTGGGCTGATGCCGTACACCAACTACACCTTTGACTTCAAGGTCAGGGTCCTTCTCGTTACAGCAAAAACAATGTCATGTGGGCTCACAAAAAATAATATGTAAAGGTACACATATTTGTACCGAACCGTTTAGGTACAGGATGTTAGTTTCAATACAGATGTGTACCGAATGTACTGAACGCAGTAATCAACAGTAGGCTTTGTTGTGTATGGACCATGTTTCAAATTCGAGTTCCCACACAAACACATTAAGTGACTAACCATATGTCAGTTTAGTCATTAACGTCTGTAGCAGCCAATAACGTAATAACGGCCAACAATATAATAATTTTAATGTAATAAAGCCAATAATGTAATAACTTGCCAATAATGCAATAACATTTCTGCACTAATAACGTAATAATTTTTTGCCAATAATGTAATAACTTATTACATTATTGGCTGGCTATTACATTATCAGCTGGGTTAAAAAAAAAAAGCATCAAAAATGTAATAACTGCAGCCGATGTAATAATCGCCTTATTGGAGGCCAAGCAGCGAAGGCACCCATAGTGTTTCTACCTTTTCTTTCTATGATTATTATTATTATTATTATGATAATTATGCATTTTCCTTCCGTTATGGGAGTCTATTGCAGTCCATAGATCCATGTGGTAAAAAGTTTTGAAATTTAGCACACTGATTCATGATTTTTGGCACACTGATTCATGATTCTTTTCTTGCTTGGCATGTCCGATATAATAGTATCGAGTTGCCATGATAACTCTGGCCTGTTTGGCCCCGTCATTGCTGCCTGCAGCTTTATCTTAAGTTTTATTGGATATAAAGAGTTAGGATGTGATCAGACACAACGCACTTTGCCGCTTTTAAAACAGTGCACTATGTTTTCATATAAACTCGGACAATTTTCAGCTTGGAACTTTTTTCAATTTGAGGTGCAGCAGATTTCCTTTCACGGAGATATTAGTCTGGGACACCATAGTTCACTACCGTTTTCATCGGTTGGCAGATTACCTGCTCAAACAGTGACGAGATGGGATGACACTAGTTTCGAAATTGAAAGTGGCTTTGGTAAACTACCATGAGATTCATTTTTAGGGGCCCTATCTTACACCCACTTTGCCTATGAGTTCAAATAGTGCAGATGCATGTAGGCTATACTCTGCTAGTCACAAACAGGTTTTTAGAAAGGAAGGTTTAGTCGAATCACTGTTCAACGTCTCCATGCAAGCAGATTCCTTCAAATATTATCAAAATTCTGATGCGCTGTTTGAAGATGCGCTGCTTGCTATTAAAGGAAATTACAGATGTCATTCTCATTGGTCTAAAGCAGTGGTCGCCAACAGGAAAAATAAAAGCACAGTCACCAAATTCCCGCATGTTCGCCAACGTTTACAGGGCCTAAATTTCAGCGCGGGATTGCGGTATAGCGCATGATTTATTCAAGACCCGCAACTCTAGCCATCATAATGCGAGAAATTCCCGCACACATTTTACATCGCTGTCTGATAACATTAATCTAAAAATGGAGCGGCGTGAATGCGGGGACCGGACGGACCAACTTCTGACTCGAACCGAACGTAACCCCATGCAGACACACAAACGCGCACAACAGCACTTTGCAGGTGTGCTCTCTCTCTCTCCCTCTCTCTCGCAACAGGACTTGTCACCGCTGAAGTCAAATTATGCTAGGTGCTTCTACATCAACTGCTACCTGACAAGAAATTAAAACGAAAGTTTAGCGATCAGGAACTGTCAGGAATTTGTTCTCCATTTGAAGAACGTAATCGATTGTGGACATGCACAGACAGCTACAGACACGGAGCGCATCGTAGGCCTGGTTACTTTCACTTTCTAGAGTGCGCATTCATTACGTGAAAGATGCTTCAAACCAAAACAGTGATCAAACATTATCAAATTTAAATGTGTCACAAACACTTACTCCAATTAGAAAATCAAAACCAAAATCATGTAGAATAAAGTAAAGACTATGTTAAGTGTTGTTATCTCATTGACGCCTGTATAAGGGGGTGGAGGATGTGATATTTTTGACCTGATACATTTGTATTAGTTATGGGCTAGGTTGATGTGGGCCCTGGTGTTTCGGAGCCCCATTCACACCTGAGACCTTGTAACACTAACAAGTCACATGACACCGGGGAGGGAAAATGGCTAATTGGGCCCAATTTGGACATTTTCACTTAGGGGTATGCTCACTTTTGTTGCCAACGGTTTAGACATTAATGGCTATGTATTGAGTTATTTTGAGGGGAGAGTAAATTTACACTTTTATACAAGCTGTACACTGACTACTTTACATTGTAGCAAAGTGTAATTTCTTCAGTGTTGTCCCATGAAAAGATATAAAATATTTTCAACACGCCAAAATGACGTAAAAATTATGTGCAATAAACCAACACTTCAAATAGTCCAGGCTACTTTGGACTTGAGACTGTGATTATACATACGACAATTCCAACTGCAAGGTCCCTAATTGAAACGAGCATAGGCTAATGGTCCCAAATTTAAAGCATGTTTCAGAAAACTATACAGGTACAGACGAGTGGCAGACAGAGCGACGTGTCACTTATGCTACCAAAGATTGATTTTGAGTCACATCATTGCAAAAATGGTTTGTCTTCTCTATCAGGAAGTTATTCAATAAGCTTAACGATAAACATATAGCCTTAACTCAAAACAGCGATTAGGCTTATGTCATTTTGATCTGAAAAAATGTCACATGCAGCCATGCCTAAACTCTGCTCAGTGCACTTTTTTATAGGTTAATGTATTATAATATAATATTCAGTATTCATTATTGAATTATGTTTTTTCCTATCATCCTATTTTTAAAGCAGGCATAGGCTACCTGCGGACATAATTGGGCTACGGGTTTTCTACGGGAATGGCATGTTTGAACGAGCACTGCACTAGTCATATAAATTACAATTAACGTATTAAATGGTTCATTAGAATTAATTGATACTATTTTAGGCAATTGTCTTCATTTAAGTTCGCTGACACTGTGACCTGTGATATTTTCCTTTGTGCTGTAGGGTGTTATTGATTACATCTTCTACTCCAAGCCTCAGCTGAACGTTCTAGGCATTCTGGGTCCATTGGATCCCCACTGGCTCCTGGAGAACAATATCAGTGGCTGCCCCCATCCCCACATCCCATCTGATCACTTCTCCCTGTTTGCACAACTGGAGCTGGTCCTGCCTCACTTGCCCTCACTTAATGGAGTCCATCTACCGTCTCGCAGGTAGTGAGCCCTTCTTGCACATAGGGAGCCATTGCGCACGAGCCATCCCCTTTCTTCTCCAGACTGTAACTTAAATTGACTTGACTTGACTTGACTTGACTAAATGCACATTCATTTACAAAATCTGCTTATCCAACAGGGATCGTCTAAGTTTGTTGTAATTTCTCTGCTTTATTTTACATTCACTATGAAATTTGAACGCAAATGGTAATTATGCTAGCTTATCCTTCCCAGTTGAGGAATGATCTTATGTTTGTTTATTTGTTTTGTTTTCTCATTCAACATTTTATTTTCATCAGAAATGGTTTATAGGTAGCCTGGAAGACAGCCGAACTTAGCCCTGCCCACAACATTTGAGGTCGGAAAGTTCGGTCTGGAATTGTTCCGTTGAGAACTTTTGATATGTGGGGATTTCACTTTTGCATGTCAGTTTTGCATGTAATCGGGGAAAACGCCGTTTTTGCATTGTGACATCGTGTTCCCTCTTTAGTTTGAAATCTCTGATTGGCGACCTGTTTGCTCGAGGGGTTTGCGACACCCTTCTCTAGCATCGCTGTAAACAGAATTATTTTTAAAAACAAAGTAGGGGAAAAATCAGTTTTTCCGAATAGCCTAGCTACGTATAGCCTAAACATGGTGTATTTTGGTGATTACCAGCATCCTCTCTCTCTATCAATCAGCAGCATTGATCTAGTAGCAGCTCAATTGCCTCAAATCTTCAAAGCATAAGGCAATGGCAATCTTACATTTTGTCAGTCAAGAGTAGAGGGCACCTTTTCCTTTGTCACACAAATCTGCAGCACTGTTATTTAGGCCAGTAGCAACGGTACCCTGACACACGTCATCTCTCAACTCACAGTGGTTTTGCAGGTGTTTGTACAAATAGAAATATAGATTTAGTCTCAAATGATTGTATTGAATAAAAAAGACCAGCCTTTTTGGTGTTTATTTTTGTTTCTCTTTTTGTATTAACAATAAATTATGATCTGATTTGAGAAAAGGATTGTATTGTAAACAGAGATAACATTTTTATCCAGTAAATGTTGAAATATACAGTTGATAACTACCAGCTTGTACAAAAGTCAAAGAAGTTGTCCCAGATTTTCACTGCCGTTTCGTTTTTTGCACTCTATAAGATTATTTAATAGTTATTTTTTTGTCTTTGGTTCTCAGAGCATATTGTTCAATGTGTACGTACTGTACATTGTGTAGTTGACAGATGGTTCCATCACTTCATCCATCCACTTACATTTACACAGTCTTTTTACTTTACATTTACACAGTCTATTTACAGTATTTCATAACCACATGTAGAGCAACTTTAAAAGATACATTGTGAGTTAAAATGTCACGGTCATGATTACTTTTGTGCAAATTCGAAGGCAATACTCTCTTCTGTGATACAAAGTCAACATTGTGCCTCACTTGTTTGTAATCTTGCACTATCAGCCATCAGTGAACACCTGTGTAACCTCTTTTTCTTTTTAAAAGTAATATTGTTGAAATTTGTGGGATTTTTTTATTTTATTTTATTATTTTTTGTATAAGTTCTACGTTTTCTCTAAGTTTTTCATTCAATCAAGTCATTATGTGTATGTACTTGTTTTCATTGAGGTCCAAAAGTTCTTCAGTAATCAGGTATCGCATTATGTGGTTTAGTTTTCTTTTAATCTCTGTGTAGGAGTTGGTTCTCCCCAGAGTTGAAGGGTGTTCCTCTCTCAATTGATTTAAATTTGAATTCCAACCCTTGACTTTAGTGTCACTAAATGTGTTTCAGGATTGTGCAAAATTCAGAACTGAATTGAGAATGACTCATAAATTCCAATTAAATTCTTAACTTTTAATTAAATTTTAATTGAGGTCCAAAACAGAATTTAGAATTACAATTGTAATTTGAATTAAAGAAAGTGTAATACATAATTTAAGTGTAGTGTTTAACAATGAAGCTTTAGAGTGTAAAGTAATCCTTACCACATGTATAATGGGTAACTTAACAGTAACCAATTACATTTCCAAAGTAACCTTGCCACCACTGAATGTATGTGAGATTTAACACATTCTTTCTGTTGTGTGACTGTGTGGAATTTCTTTGTATTGCCATGAATTTAATTCACTTTGTTATTCCAATTCAAATTCAAATTAAACTTCCTGGGGGGCGGAACCGATTCAAATTCAGAGGCCAATTCTGAATTTTGCACAAGCCTGATGTGTTTATCCTCCTTTAACGACTCTGTTGTTCGTTTTCCCATTTCTCCATTGTGAAAGCAAGTGATACAGCCCGTATGTATCTGAATATTACCCAGTCAATTTCAGTCAGCTTTCAGTTACTGACCAACACTATCCTCTGTTAATTTCAGGTCTTTGGGACCAAAATATGAAGGTACTCTGTAAATATTGAATGTGTGCTATTTAAAGACACATTGTGTTTTTTTGTCCAGGTGTCATATTTTAAAGGGGAATGTGTACATTAATGAACATGCACTTATGTTAGATTTGTTTCACAGAATTCTCCAAACTCACCTGCCATAACTTCACTTCTACCACTCCAAAAATATATTTTTCCGTCTGTTTTTAAAAAGAGAGGTGAGTTTGTTGAAAGCAAGAAATGGCTACTATACTATAGGACCTTTTATGTCCTAGTTGTATCCATTTCTTGTGTTTTTGTTTCTAAGAAAACAGTGTCTTGTTGAATAAATGTATAATAGTATTGTAAAATTAAGCATATCTTTATGTAAAATGTGAATATAAACTGTATCTCCTGTTTCCTTTCTACAGAATTTTGCTTTTGTGTTTAATGTGTATATCATGAATGATTAGTAGTATTGCTTTTTTGTATTTTATTTATTTTGTTTATTTTTTATGGCTCTAAAACCAAACTATTTTCTATGTTTTATTCAGGAAATATATAAAGTCAATGTAACATCAGTACTACCCAACAACATTAGTTGTAAAAAAGATTGTAGACATAGATATCATCTAATGTGAAGAGCCAGCGTATGACTTTCCATTGGACTAAGCAAAATGTGTATTTTTTGTGTGTTTTTTTTCCTTGTGTGTAATATAGGGGTGGGGATATCAAATGTTACGGTGGTCTGTACAACAATTGTACATTTTTGTTTTTTAGCTTTGTGATCTTCATAGAAGATTAATTTAACTTAAAATGGATTTGGTGTCTCCAGCCAGATTATTGTGTGGGTTGCATCACCTTGAGTTCAAACCGAAACCAAAACAGTGCAAATTTTTTTTTTATTATTATGCGCAGCAGAAAATGTCTCTATCAGATGAAAGGTTTTAAAATATTTTTTTTATGTCTTATGCCTGAATTTTTATTGATGGTCCTGCTGTTCCAGGCCCTCCTCGCCTACTCAATATTTTCATTAGCCACCTAGGAGATGTCATTGTGTGGTACACTGGAACATCACATGTTCACCATGCAAAACACAACATTAAAGGAATGTTAAGTTAAAAAACAATAGTTTTAAAACATGGCAGCTCTTTTTAAGCAAACAATACAATTTGTAGAGTTAAACAGAATGGTAAACAAGCACTTTGTTTCCCTTCACAGTTTCATGGACTTTCTTTCTCTGTGTACTGTACATAGATGGGGTTGGCTTGCTTCCTCTACGCCCATGTATTTTCCTACTATGGTTGACAAATAAATGCTACCATATGTCTGTTTCACTGTCTCTCTTTCATCCATCATTCAGTCACATCTTTATATTAAAAATCCCTTTGTTGGATAGTTGACCATTTTATACTGAATGTTTTTTATAAATTAATTGTGGCCTGTATTCACCAAGACATCCCACGTTTGGCGAAACTCCTAATAATATTCAAAGGTTCTCTTCCAACACAAGAAAATCTACAATTCTCTAACAGAAGCACACTATGATTAGCCATGCATACATTACATTGCTATGTAATTGGCCAGAAGATTCCTCAGAAATGGATGTCCCAAGTGTCCTTTGACTACTATCTACTATTTACTACTATAATTTCTTAACAGGAATAAACAGTCATGATCACTACATCACCTATTTCTTCAAGAATGGGGGGGGGGGGGGGGGGATTATCTGCTTTATAATCTTGTAAAGGCAAATGAATGATATGGATTTGGATACATATGGAGCTTATGTCCAGGTAGGCCTAACCCCCTGCCCACAATATTCAGTATAATGGTATGACCCCAAATGCATGATATCCCATGTATACGCAAACAAATGTGCTTGGCGAGAAAGTCTGCCAATATTATTTTCCCTTACAAGAAATAACTGCAGTTATGGGACAAAAAAGTTTGGGGTCACTTAGAAATTGAAATTCCATTCCACTCCATTATAGACAGAATACAAGCTGAGTTACATTCTGTGCTTACGTAATTGCAAAAGGGTTCTCCAATGTTTTCTTAGTTAGCCTTTTAAAAATGATATCAGATTAGTAAACAGAATGTGCCTTTGGAACATTGGATGAAGGGTTTCTGATAAAAGTAGATATTGCATTAAAGATCAGCCATTTCTTTCTACAACAGTCGAGAACCCTTTTGCAATTATGTAAGCACATAATGTAATCTGAAAATGGCTGCCCTGAATAAAAAACAATGCAACTGATTTCAGCTGGTACTCCGTCTATAAGGGAGTGGAATGGAAATTTCTAAGTGACCTCAAACTTTTTACCGGTAGTGTATATTGCAGCTTCTCTGAAGTACAATGCAGTACAATAATATTTTCCTGTCCAAAATTGTGCAATCTTGCAGTGTAGTGCGATGCAGTTTTTTTCATTTCCAAAATGTTTCATTTCTTGAGAAAAATTCAGAAAATTGCAGTTTTGGCACTTGAAGTAGTGCTGTTATTTTTTTAAGGGTTTACACAAGTGATGACAGCCCTGTTTAGTACATTCTAGGCCTATACTTATGCATAATGTATAAATAAACATTTTGAGTGATATGTTACAGACATAGACACAGATGAAATTGTCCACTAGATGGCATTCACAGTTCTGACGACATCTAAGCCAGATCTGACATTTTTACATTCAGAAACTGAACTGAATGGAAACCCACATTCTGATCCACAATCAGGGTTTTTGACATTAAATATTAAGTACTTTTGTTTGTCAATAAAAGGCTAAAAGCAGATCAATGGTCCAAGAGTGTAACTATTAGTCTCTTAGTTCAGATTTGCAAAGATGTGTAAAGAACACAAGAAACATAAAATCCAGTTATGGACTCAGATAATGTACAGGAACAATGGGGTAAATATTTTTGTTTTCCTTAAAATTCACAGCTTATGTAGGATAACAATTATGTTTTCAAAATATCTATTGAACCATAAGGTAAAACATAACCATCATTCTTCTGTGTTTCTTGGATAGTTTGCAAAGGTTATGGCTATAGCATTTGTTGTTTTATTTATTCTACATCTATTTGCACTCTTGCTCCTCATTGCCCTGACAGTGAACTGTTTCACTACATTTAAGGATTTTTTGTAAAACATGATTGACCTTGCCAACTTTTCATGACTTTATATTGGACTGTATATATGAAAGTGCAGTACAGTCAAAAATTGTTTACAAAACATTGTGGACTGCTACTCTGTTTGGCTGAAAGAGAAGTACAGCATATGTGTAAAATATAGGTAAAGAAAAGTTCTTCATGTCAAACTAAACTATTAGTTTAACTATGTTTAATATTGTTATCATCTATCCCTATCCCAAGAACAATTATTTGTATATTAAAATTATAGCAAATATATATGGTTAATATATTATCCATAGTGCTAACTTAATCCAGCTAACCATAGTGCTAATTTAATCCAGCTCTATCCATAGTGTTAACTTAATACAGCTCTATCCATAGTGCTAACTTAATCCAGCTAACCATAGTGCTAATTTAATCCAGCTCTATCCATAGTGTTAACTTGATACATCTCTATCCATCGTGCTAACTTAATCCATCTTCATCCATAGTGTTCATTTATTCCAGCTCTATCCATAATGGTAATTTAATCCAGTGTATTGCAATTATAGCACTATCCATACTGC